>NC_044003.1:19081986-19374486 GCF_902150065.1 Myripristis murdjan
GCATTTATAAATTGAAATTGTTTGTCATGCACACAATCTCTCTGTCTTTCTTGTGCATAGCAAATTGAGGGGATGAATGGTTCCCTGCATATATTCAGTACAAGCATTGTATTGTTCATGATCAATAGGAGAGAAGAGAGTAAAGAAAAATAAAGTCTTATACTCTAGAAAGAACTGAACACATTGCTACTGATGGTGGGTGTTGGGTGATATCTCCAAATTGAATTTTTTTTTCCCAACACATAGAGGAACACGTTTTCTTTCAAGTGTTGAAACATGAAAATCACCAAAATTTAAATAACGAGGCCTTCACATGACAGCAGCATGTGCTGAATAAAATTGTGTCTTATTCCTGACTGTGTATAAACAAGCTGCCTGGTGCTCAGCAAACTGAACAGTAAGGCAATGCAGTGTTGGCGTTATGTGTGTGTTTTGCATTTGTCTGGTTTCTCTACTGTACAGTAAATGCTACTGTTTATACAGCATGCATATCCATTTTGCAACAAAAAATTCACTTTATTTATTTTAACCTGAGAGCAATCCATTGCAAGAAAGTTAAATGATGAATTTTTAATGGGACCGCCGCCGGTGATTGTAGGCCCAGTGAAAAGATATATCATCGGGCCCCACCACCCCAGGCCACACCAACCCTGCACCGTTACTGTAAACACACCTCAAGAGCCCAATCGACCCATTCAAAGCTTTAAATAACTCTTCCTTTGCAGGCTTGCAACTCTCTAGTCCAATACTTAGTATATTGGACTGGAGAGTATTAGTGTATTAGTGTACTTACTGACAGTAGTTGTGAAAATGTAACACTGCGCAGACATGCATGCAACATAAAGCATACAGTGGAGTTAACTTTTTAATGCAAGACTCTTGTGCTGACATCCATCTTGTACTGTCTAAATGTAATTTTAATGGTAAAATTACTGAATGAAGAAAAAATGGAAAATTCTCTTAGCATCAACCAACTTATAAATAAATATAACTTAAATATACATTAACCTTTTCAGCTAAAATAAATATCATAATCTATAGAATGGTAAAACAAACAAAAAATTTAAATTGGCAGCAGATTTTTGAACTAAGTATGCATACCATCTAGAAAAAAAAGCAGCTATAAAAATGGAAAGAGAACATGGGAAATGAAATGGAAATGGAAATGAAAAGGCCTGATGGTGGCGTTAAATCAAAGGTCAGGTGGTATTCCGTTTAACTTCCTTATGCTATATTTTGAAGATAAATTCTCCATTTTACTCATAAATTTTACTCATAAATATGTTGTACACAGAAAGACCAGAAACCCACCAGCTTACATGTAAAAAATAGGGCTTTTGGCTCAGCAGAGCATGGCAGTATATAACTATTTGCATTACATACACTGTATACCTTCACTATAGCTATAGGAGACATGAGAGGGTCGAGAGTTACTGTGGCTGTGGCTGCTCTTTAATGGAAATGATGTCTAACTTTCATGGCTGACCACATATAGTATTCAAGGGTAGTGAAGGGGAAATACATTAAATATGCTCTCTCTTTCTCTCTCTCTCCCACCCGCTCTCCCTGTCTCTAAAATCTCTCTCTTGTGCATGCAAATACATATTTCTCACTACCATTTTCAACCTTTTCCTCTCCCTTCCTTTCCCTCTCTTTTACTCTCTTTGTAATTTCTTTACCCTGTTCTCTATCTTTAACATCTGTGACCATCTTTCTCTTTGAGCTCCCTCTCCCGTTCCTCTCCCTCTCTCTATTTCTTTTACTTTGTAGTTCTCTGTCTATAACATTTTTGCCCCCATTCTCCTCTCTATCCCATGATTGTTGAACTGCATTCCATATAAATCCATGATGCCATATATTTTAAGGCAGCCAGCGAAATTATGGCAGACACTGTCAGGTTGACTGTAGAAGGCTTTGGTGTCGAAGAGAAGTGACCAGTGGTGCGCAAAAAAAGATTACTACCTCCTCACCAGGGCAAAACGGCAGGGGAGAGAGCAAAATGACAACCTTGTGTCATAAAATATTGTGAAATAAGCGCAAGCTATGTATTTACGTTATGTGTTGTGGACACAAATTCTTTGAACATTAGTGTCCTCACCGCAATTTGGATTATGTGACATGAGTTGTCTTATTTATCCTGTGCAAAGGATATCTAGCAGTTAAGCTTGGGTGCGAAAACAACTTTAGTTAAAGAAATGGCAAACTAAAATGCGTAATTTTTTTATTAAAATGCTTTTACTATCACCATTAGGTGCATGAAAACATCATGAAAACATCATGAAATTGAGAATCTGATATCCTAGTCTCTGTCTCATTTTATTTAGCTTCCTGTTGTTAAAGCATCTTTGTAGCTATTTAAGGGAGATCCACACTAAAGGTTTGTGGAGGGAGATTTTTTCATGACTATCTTGTTGCATCATGGGATCATTTTTTTCTGCCTGACATCTGACGTCAGTTGTGAAATCGATAATATTCCCAAGTGATTTTCACATTTACATCAGCAACCATTTCACCAGAGAAGCCACGGCTATGGAGTCAGTGTCTCATCCACTGCTTGTCTGTCTGTCTGTCTGACTCTCTGTCTATCCTGGTTTCTGTTTGGGTATTTGTTTCTGTTTTCCAGCCTGCTTCCGTTCCATCACTGCATAGGAGATAAGCCTGATTGCAAAAATGAACAGAGCACAGATGCTGAAATTGTCATAAACTTTCTGCTGAGCGGAGTTGAAATTTGACCAAATTTAGGAAAGTCTACTTTGATGAAAGGACTGGATGGGAAACTAATTATGTCTAATTTCACTAATGAGGCTCTTCACCAGTGGTGTTAAGTAGGGCATACAGCGCATGAGAAAGCATGAATATGAATGAAAAACCAGTGGCAGAGGTTCTTTCAAAAAATATATCTCATCATTCCAGATATGGGACTGCAGAATCTTGTATTTTAATTTTAATTTTGATATTTTTTCCAATTCAATTTCCAACAGTTTACATTTTTCACCAGTGGCACTAACTAAGCAAACATGCACAGCTTCTGTTGTGGAACAACAGGCCTGTTAAATCTGTTCACTTTGTTGAACTGACCTTGAAGAAACCAAATAAAAGTCAATTAACAAGTTATGAACAATGTCTTCATAGTCAAGACATTTCACATGGCAGTCTTAGACAACAGTGTACCATTGTGCCATCATGATTACAAGAAATCTGCTAGTAAAAAAGGCTTAGGTGGTGCTACACAGTTATATGTAGTCATATTATATATGCCCCAAAAAACATGATGTGTTCCTTTAATGCCAAGGTTTTATCTGCGACTGAGGTCTAAAATGATCTCTTGATCTCGCCTGATAAGACAAAGACTGAGACAGGCTGGGGTTTGATTAAATAAAATCTGTTTGGCTGCCCCCATTTCCTTCTACCTGAAAGTAAGGTAAGAGCCATCTCCAAAGACAAAAGTTTGATGAGAATCAATATGGTGCTGCTTGGACAATGGGCTCTCTGTTAGGGAAGAGGCAGGTTTGGCAGCCAGCAGTGAGCAGTGCCTTGTTGGACTAGAGGGATTGGAGATTGAGTACGGGGCAGAAACAGTTTTTTAGAGTTGGCATCAACCTTATCTGGTTCTGTTATTCTCACACTTTTTCATTTTCCTCTATGAGACAATACAGGAGAGACAGATGCCAAGACAGAGACAGAAGAATGAAGTAAAGGCAAGTGCAATGGTGATAATAATAATAATTATATAATAATTATTATGCACAAAAGTATTGATGGCACAGATCTAATGTTTAGTCTCAGCCTTACAATACACCAGCAATGCATTATGAGATCTTTGTGAATGACATCTCTGTTTCAATTCATTTTAGTTAAACTGAATTCAATTCAGTTCAGTTTAGTGCAGTTACAAATTTAACTCAAGTTAATTCAGATCAGGTTAATGAGGTTTTATTGGCATGACCATACTTAAATACAATACCGCCACAGCACATTCCCAAGTGCAAGTAGAGAAGTGTGTGGCAGGGAATGTGGTCCTCAACAGGGTTTTGAAATCCCCTCTGAAGGAATCCTACTCCTGACCGGTTCCTGAATGCAATCCTTGGAGGTGTGGTGATGTAGCAGCGCCAGCCACAAACCAGCACTCCAATTTGCAAATCACTGCAGTCTATGAAAAGGGGCTAGTTTGACAGGCAGCATGTAACACTGACTGCTAGGCTCCTTGGGTTAATTCTCCTCCTGTGGGATGTTGGTTTGAGGTAGGTTATTGTGTTTGATGTCTCCTGAGTTCTATGTTTTTCTGATGTTAAGACAATAACATGTTTTCTATGGGCAGCTCCCCCCTGTGTACTCTAGCTGTTGGATCTCCAGTTGGCAGCAAGTAGGCTGACTTCCCTTCAGCCGAGGTAATGGGTTGGTCCTAGGCCCAGAAAACCAGACATTAGTAAGTAGGGTACTCTGTAGCACCTGAGGTAAACTTTCTTATTTTTGTAGCATTGCAGGACAACTTATTCATTATATTTGTTCATTAGTTCCTGCAGCTGCTGTTTTGCCTCCACATAGATATTGTTTCTTGCTTTCCTGGCTTGTAGTGTTCATCCCTTGCTGCTGAGGTTGCAGCCTCCCAGTTCTGGAAGTTTAGATGGGGCCTAATTATATAATTTGTTGAGCTCTATTGTAGATTTCTCTTTCCCTTAGAGGTGTTATCTGTAAAGCACTGGTGTACCTGTTTTTATTGCTTGATGGCTAATTCCTTCAGTATTTTAAAGGGGAGCTGCCTGCTGCCTGGTGTGTTCAGCCACTTGAGCCATGACTTAAAGCACTGGGCACCACTTGAGGTTGGGTTAGCTGTGACTGTGTGTTTGTGTGTGGTGAGCACTTGCACCCCCAGTAACGTGCCTCCTTAGTCTACATCTGTTCGGCAGCCTCAAGCACCATATTGCTTAATTAGTATTTGACAACTATCTTTAAATGGTCAATTCATTAAAAGAACTGGATATCTGTAATAAAATTTTCCCACATATACATACTTGTGCTGTAGCTTGCTTTATTTCTGTTAGTTTAACTAATTTCCTTTTCCCCAGTGCCTTCCATGCTTTTTTCATTACGTTATCAAAAAGATTTGTATTTGGAATCAGTCTGTCTTCCTTTTGAACAAACTTGTATATATTTGAGAGTCCAGGATAGTAGTAGCATACTGGCACATTAGCCTTGTGAAATTTCCAGTGTAGTGCCACTGGCTTCTCCCTAATCACTAAGTCACAAGTGCAAGTAGAGAAAGTGAAAACAGCAGCACAACATGATACAACACATCACACCATAACATCACAATATTTACATATCACAACATAACATAACAGCACAGAAAACATAACATACCACAACATTTCATAATGTACCACAACATTACAAATGTAACATATCATAGCATACCATCATGTAACATAACACAATAACATGACATGACTGACATAAAACTCTTCTTCTTTTAATCACTCTTATGGCCATACATGGGCTAACCTATACTTATATCTCTGACCTTTTATCCCCTTTTGAGCTGGGCTGCGGCCTGAGATCATCTTGCAGGGCCTTGCTTTCCATTGTTATACTGAAAACCAAAGGAGAAGGGGCCTTTGTTAACTGGGCTCCTAGTCCTTGGAGCAATCTACCAGAGGAGATCAGATATACATTTATGTATGTATATGAATGTCTACTGCTGTAACTCATTTGTTAATGCAAATGCATTCTATGTTTGAACACATTTCATTTTGTGAATGTAAATGCAGTCTTTGTTATTGTGTAGCACTTTGTTCTTTGCATTGAAAAGTGATACATAAATAAGTTTTCTTCTTCTTCTTCTTCTTCTTCTTCTTATTGCTACTTTTTTTATTCATTAATCTGACAGAGAGTGAATATGATGGGTAGGGAATATAACAAAAGCCTGGATTATAGCAATGAGGAGGAGGAAGGGATAGGAGGAAGCTGGAGTAAGGTACAGAGGAATCAAAAGAGAGACACAAAGTCATTCAGACAGATCTGAGGTCAATCACAAATCTGATCACATGGTCAGTGGAGAGGTTTTTTAGACACATGATAATGCCAGGTGTGAAAGGCAAACTGTCTCAGCTGTCCTCTTGTGATCAGATCACCTGAGACTGATGCTAACACCAACTGTGAGCAGGGCCCCAGATGCTGGCTTGGGTCAGCGGATGCAGTCTAGACAGAAGCATTTCCTTCAGCTCTGACCAGTCTGGCCAGCCTCCCCTTCCTGCCTCAGATAACTTTACAGAGTTGGAGGAGAAGGTTGCGCTTCAACAGAATGGTTTTTATTGGAGTGCTAAACCCAATATCCAGTATTCAGAAAGTGTAAAAAGGTAGCACATCCCAGTTCATCAAGTCAAGGAGGACAAGATACTCACATTTCACCAGTGTATTGGCTCATATCACAGTGAAATTTTACTCTCCCACCCCAATGAATGTACCATAAGGTTTTTACTGACCTTCTCCCCATCACTGAAGGCTTAAATGATATGAAAGTCCTCCTGGACACATATGAGACTCGCGTCATTGCCTTAAAACATGATGGTTCCATTGTGGTAGATATTTGTGGTGTTAAGAAAACTGTTGCTAGTCTCATCTTGTCATCATGTAATGCCATCTGTCTTCCACTGCATATGGCCCGTCCTCTTAAGATGCCAGCACTAGGCACCAGTTGCTCTGTGTCATTGGTATTGGTATTGTCCTTGATGCCTATGACCTGGACGAATGAGAATATGCACAGACTCCGTGTACTGTAAGAGATTTGAGGTCTCTCATCTGCATCTCTGGGTTTTCTTGTTTGTAAGTTTTCATTGTTGAACATTTTTCACATTTGTAGGAAACCATTCCTTTTTATATTTTTTGTTTTATAAAGGTTCTGGCTCTTGGAGCTGCCAGCGTTAACTGCTGCTTTGACAAGTTTTCACTCAGTCTATTTTGGTCGATGAAACCTGAACTGAGCCCACCTGGGAATTTCTCTTTTTCGTCTTGTCATTTCCTCACACAAAGAGAATGGAATGACAAGCATATTTACATACATATCCAAAGTCACAAAGGGCTTTCATTAACTAACTATAGTTAATTGTGGGAGTTAAGGGGGCAGAGCATGAAGCTTGTGCATGTGTGAATGGTGCGTGCACACTATGCATGGTTTTATAGATATGATTCTTTTTGCCTGCACATGCCTCCTCTGTTGGACACAATTTTACTGTGGAATCTACACACAGTTTGATAAATGAGGCTCACTGAGCCTTAAGACAAGATTTTGGCAAGTTAGCTTGGCTCTTTGCAGTAAGTATGTGCACACTGAAAATTTATTATCAAAACTGGGCCAAGCAGTCATAAAAAACTAATAAAATAGTGCTGCCTTCATCAAAAAATAATGATTTGAATTATGACTTGGGTTGCACAAGATTGATTTAATGCTCAAAATATTTTGTCTGTCATATAATGTTCATTACAGAATAAATCTTTATATATGCACATTATCTATTATTGAATAGAACAGAATAGAATAGAATAGAATAGATGTGTTTTTTCATTATCCTGTGTTCATTGTGCTGTGATGGCAGTAGCTTTTGAGGTGGGCACACTGTGTTACGCTACTACAATAACTTGTAATTATCCTTTCTGTCAGCATTCACTTGCAAAGCGATTGGTACTCAGAGCTTCTGCCATTCTCCGTCTGTCTACACATCAACTCTGGTGGCTGTGTGCAAACTTTAAGTGGGTCAGTAGTGCAGACAGAACAGACACACACACACACACACACGTTTATCAGCAGAAGTACCATGCAGATAAAAGCCAACTTCTAATATGTCCAGAACTGCATCTCCTCTGCCCGACATCACATTAGAGTGAGAACTGATTCAAATACGATAGAAGCTTTGATTAATACTGTACATGTCTTTCATTTGGATCCCGCTTGGCTGCTTTGAAATCCTGCATGAAGACCTGCCAAATTCCAGCAAATGATGCTTTTGGGTCCCTGTATGATCTCTCTCCCAGTCTTTTCTATTTTTCATTTCATTTTTTCTTTTCTTTTCTTTTTCAATGAAATCATGCTACAAAGCACAATTTCTCAGCTATCAATGGGCCACAAAATGCCACGGGTATGAGCAGAGTCCTGCACAGGTTCAGTTTTACAAACCCCTGTCTGAACTGAATCCGCAAACCTCAGTACCGCACCTGTCCTGGTACCAGCAATATTCTTAAAGTCAATTTTGGACCCGACCTGTTAATACAAGACCCACAACCCAACCCATACTGCTATCAAACAGGCTACATCGCTCCACATTCCATTCAAAAAGCTTCTCTTAAACTATAGTTTGGTTAAAGAGTGAAGCCACCGACAGCGTCACTCTCACATCTGTAATCACACTACATTATTCCTGTATGTATGACTTGGCCTTCACGGTTGTGTTTTAAACAATCAGATGTTCAACACTTCATCCATGCTGATGATGACTGATGTATGGCTTTGATCGCTTGCAGTCCCTGTGAGCCCCCAGTGACTTCCCCTCTTCCCCCTATTTTTTCTTCACCAGCTGTTATTCAAGGAGGCATGGCTTATCACAATTTTAAAACTCACAGGCAATAACTTGTTGTTGGGATAGTCTGTTTTTGTTCTTGGCTATACAGCTTTTGTGGATATTATTTAATTATTCTTATTATTTTTTATGCAAACAACTTTTATTGTTGTACAGTTACAAAAAAAATGATGTTTTAGTGATTGTAATTAATCTAATTGAAATTTGTGCAAAGTAAAGAAATAAAACTATTGTCTATTGTCTTTGTGTTGGTTTAAAAAGCAGGGCATATGATACCCCACAGCATTTTTTTTTTTTTTTTTTTTTCAGTGTTAATGAATCTTGATCTTAGTCAAAGTTAGTGAAATTTACAAGTCATGTTGTCTGGAGTCTTGTTTCTGCATTCAGAGAGCGGATGTGGCTCTGGTGTGTCTTTTTCAGAGTGCTAAATTCCTGGGTGGTGAATTTAAATACTAGTGTTGATTTTTATACCCTCTGAGCTAAATTAGAAAAGTAGTGTACCATCATTCGTTCTGATTTCCAAATGATGGAGCTCTCATTAGAATAGAACTCTTCACAAACTCTGTATGTCTGTGTAAGTCTGTCCATTAGTGTGTGTGTGTACGTGTGTGTGACTATTTAACTATGTCTTGACCGCGACACTGTGCTCTACAGTAACTGGTAATTACAGTGTCCTTTCAGGAAAATGTGCAGCTGTTGTGACATAAAAAAAGATATTCATTCCTTCTGCAAAATGTAAAATGAATCAACAGCTTTTATAAATGACCTCCAGGGGAAATTTTGTGCCCTCAATCTCCGTGTTTTAATTTTACTATTCACTTTATTTGAAAGTTGATGAAGCCTTTAGGCGGTTGCTTCAGCAGCACAGTGACCCACTGTATAACATCCAACCTATTCCTCAATAAGAAAATGAGGCTGTTTTTCTTGAAAGGCAACAAGAACAACAACAAAAGATCTTCAGAGATTTTCATCTTCCAGCTCCAATATGGGCTTTTTACTGCCAACAGTTGCAAAGGAGCAGCCTGGAGAGAGTCATGAAAGATTGAGTAGGAGGGGAGACAGAGCTAGCTTTTTGTCCCTATTAATATAATTGGCAAAGAGAGGAGAGAAGAATAGGGAGGGACAAAAAGAAAGGAGAGACAGACTTTGAGAGAGAAAGTGAGCAAGAGAGAGAGAGAGACAAAGAGAGATCTGCAGCAAAGAGGAAAATCAGTAATAACGAGAGAAGCCATTATGGGTCTACTTGTCGATCACGACCTGAAAAACAATGCTCTGGTCTTTCAAATGCCACGTGAACATTGCACAGATAGTAGGCGCACACACACACACACACACACACACACACACACACACACACACACACATTCTGGGCATTCATTCTGGGCACATGTTGATAAAGCAGAGACCTGTGTCAGCACTCTGAGTCGGATCCAGATGGCAGAGGGCACCGTCCAGGTGAGGGTTCATTCACAGCCTCCACAACTCCATTTCTCCACTTTTGCTGGAGCACTGCAGTTAGCAAGGTGGACACACACACACACACACACAGCGAGAGAGGGTCAGATGGGTATTCAAACACATACATGCATCTAGATTAAAATGTGCACACTGCAGAAATGCTTGCGGATATGTACACTAGCACATACACATGGATACACACATGGGACCGCACACACTCATACACACACATATACACACACCCACACACAAAGGCAGTTGTTTCTGGATGTGTACATGCATTTTTGTCTTTTTGGCATGGAAATAGGCATATATCTATCTATCTATCTATCTATATGTATGTATGTATATATATATATATATATATATATATATATATATATATATGTATTTAAAGATACACAGAGATGTGTGTGTCTGTGTTACTTTACATTGGCAAGTCCATGCTTGCTTTAATCCACTAATAAATATGAATGAATGAATGGATGAATCTAACTAGTCAAAGAACCAATCAAATGCAGTTATTGTTTTAACCCTGAGAGGTCCTGTTGACTGCATATTGCCTCACATGACATCAGAAATTCATATTATTTACTGTGGACAGGAATTATTTGTAGATTACATTTGTTTTAGGGATGCACCTATCCACTTTTTTCACTTCTGATACCGATACCGATACAGAAAAACAGCGCTGAATTACCTAACAAATGGTATGTCTCATAGTGTGGAAAAGACTGGGATCATTCTTTTGTGCAAGGCAACATCAGACTTGACTTAAACCTTTCTTTAAACAAATAAACAGATATAAATGTACTGAATTACTTATTTATTTAATAACTGTGCACCAGTACAGCAATCTTAAATAAACCAATAGCTTCACTAGCTTGGTCAAACATGTAAAAAATATAACAAAACCTCTCCTGGTTCAGTCAGTTCAATTAGGAGTATAACACCCAATGTAAAATAAATAATAAAGGAGATGAAATAGTCCCAACTTGTCAAGTTTTTTCACACACATACCACTCAGTGTCAGTGACCTGCTCCAGCAGATTTCTCAAGCTTCTCAAGCTCAGGCTTAAGCATCACTGGCAGGTTGTTGCTTAGGAAGGCAAGCATTTCTGCTCTCTCGGCTCACATATGCAGTTATCCTTACTTTAAATTTCAAATATAAGTTATTAGTGTATGTAATATCTATGTGTGTATAATATTTAATATATATCTGTTCTAAGTTCTAAATTAAATTTATATAATGTTTGTCACAAAGAGTGAAATAACTTACAAAAACACTGAAATGTTTCACTATCATCTTAATTTACTGAGATACACCTGTAATATAGTCTGTTTACAGTCTCACCTGTCTTTGTATTGTGGGTCCAGCAGCGTGGAAAGTGAATACAGAGGTTCATCTTCCACGGTGCTAAAGCGCTTGTCAACAGCTTCTAAGAGGGTCTTTTTCATGGTTTTAATCCCAGAGTCAGCCTCGAGTTCCATAGAGAGGAGACGTTTGAGAACGGTGACACTTGGGACAACATCAGCGGTGGAGGCTGTGGCTGAGCCCACCTTCCTTGTAAACTCCTCAAATGGTTCAAGGTAGGTCATTGTTTTCTCAAGCAAGGCCCACTGGTTTGTCATGAGTGTTGTGGGCAGCTCATGGTCAGCAGAATAAGCAGACAGTGCTCGCTTCTGTTCAGTCAGACTCTCATGAAGACTATCATGAAGTAGGTGCTATTCCACCTGGTTTTAATGTCCTGCTGCAGGCGTTTTGGTTGCATGTTCATCTCGAGCTGTATATCTTACAGTCGTGAAAACGCTAGTGGAGAATGTTTAAAGTGTCCAACAATCTGTCTCCCACTTGCAACGGCATCACTCACAGCGCGCTGTGATAGAAGTCCCTCGTTGACTACTAGCTGCATTGTGTGTGCAACACAGCCGACACTACGCACTTCCATGTTGTCCATCGCCTTTCTCATGTTGCTGGCGTTGTCCCTCAGAATCACATGGACTTTGCTCAACAAAATTTGCCACTTGTCAAACATTTCCTTTAGGATAGCTACAATCGCGTCGCTGGTGTGTGACCCACGAAAGTTTGTTGCATTTAACATTGCACTGTGTGGCCCGAAACTCTCATCCAGCCAGTTTGCTGTTAAACTTAAAAGTGACACGGGGGAAACGTCGGAGCTCCAGATATCTGTTGTGAAACTCATCACTTTGGCATCTTTTATCTCCTCTAATATGTGTTTGCACACTTTATCATGCAGTTCAGGTAGAGCCGCCTCCGACAAATATTTTCAGCTTGCCATGTCGTACTGTAGTTCCAGGTGGTTAATTAGCAGCCGGAGTCACTTGTCCCCAACAACCGACAGCGGTTGCTCATCCATAACAATGAAGTTCAGTATCCTCTGAGTGATTTTTGTTGCCTGCACACTATTAAGTGGACATTTTTCACCTCTTTCCTTCATCTCCTTCAAAGTTAGCCGCTTCATACCGCCTCCTTTTTGTTTATTCAATTCATCAAACTCAGCGTGCTCTTTCGCGTGAATTCTCTGGAGGTGATTAAGATGATAAAGTTAGTTATGTTATAGCTAGACGTTTTACCACCGCCCCTCGGAACATTCACTGTGCAGGTATTGGAAGTAGCCGTCGAATGTGTTGGCTGATTTAGTGTGAAAAAGTTCCAGATGGCTGATCCTTTCGCTCGCTCCATTTTGAAAACAACGTGAGCCTCCGCCTGGTGTGTTGCTAGTGCATGATGTCACTCACAGCGCACAGCATAAAATTAGACTGAAGAGATCGGCCCCTATGGATCAGGCCCATTGTCACCAATACCCGATCTAGAATTTTCTTAAATATCGGAACCGATACCGATACCAATATCGGATCGGTGCATCCCTAATTTGCTTACCATGAATTAGACTGTACAATAGCACAAAATGACACTTTGTTGTTTTTCATGTGAAAAGGTTGGATGGTTTAATGGTTAAATTAATTTGGAGAGATGTAAGATAGTGTAAGCATTTTCATTACATTTAGAGTGATGTTTCGGTCATGGTTAAGTAACTAGCAGTAGTCACAGTAGAAAATTTCTTACCATGAGTTGGGATTTGAACCAGGAGCTGCAGACAAATGCCACATCCTTCCACTGAAACAACAATACCCAAACTTTCCATGATGCTTGTTCACCTAAATTGTCTGTTGTGAGCCATATCTCCTTCATGTAACCTTTTTTTTCACTTTGGAAATGTATTTCTACATGGACTATATGCTCATTGCAAAGAATCTCAGGAGATCAAGCAGAGTAGGCAAGGCAGAGCTATACAACATTTAAGACTGTAATCTGTAAATTTGTAAGTGCTTTATATCCATCTGCTGAATTAAATTATTTATATGAATGGCTTAGGATTCAAATATTGTAACATCACTAAAGGGACAAACACCATCATCTCTGCCACGCAGCCCAGTGACCTATTAATGCAGAGTCCGAACAGAGTTTTCCTAGATGTTTGGTTCAGCCTGCAATCTGTAAGCCACTCACAGAATAAATTGCACATCAAAGCCTGCCAAGTAGCTTCAAAATATGTACAAGAACTTTGATACATGCCACTATGAGCCTCTAATTGGCTTGAGTTGAATACTTCCCTCAGCTACCCATTGAGAAAAACAAGCGATTTAGGAATACTGAGGAAAATGCTGTACCTTAGTATTTTCTGACATCATATGCCTCATTTGTACAGATTATATATATTAGTAACCCCTCCTTTACCTACTGTATAAATCAGTCCCTTACATTAATCAGCATACAGCTCTTGCACCTTGTCCTAACTGCATTTGTACATCTAAGCAGCACCTCACAACTAGGATGTCGATGCAGACGAAATTCACAGATTAGACATCGGGCCGACATTACCAATTCACATATCCATATGCGGTGGACAGGCATACACAACACCGCCTGTAGTATTTCTGTGATATTTCTGTAGTTAATCTACCACTACTACCTCCACAAGTCACTTAGGCAGCCTATGTCTGGCTGTAGCTTGTGAACACAGAAGTTTTCTTCCTCTTTGGCAGTGCTCTTCCAGATGAGGAGCGCTCCGGCACTGCAGTCAAATTAGAAAATTCTATTGTGGTTACTATGCAACCCTGTATCATGGGAGTTCATGCAATAGTCATGAAATTTAATCTATAGATTCATGTCACATATTGTCCATTTTTCTCATCCATTTTTGGTTTGGGGAACAGGACTTGGAGGTAGAGTTAAGAGAAAAAAAGCAACCCTAAACAAATTGCATTAGAGGTGGAAACCATGCTTAACATATGTTTCAAAATGACTTTATGGCTATCTCTGTGTTCACCCTCATCTCATTGAGTCATCACAGTAATACAGATTCATGTCTCTCAAGCCATAATCTTTCCTGTCTTTTGTGTTGGCCCCTTGTCCATGTACTGCAGGTTTGTAGTCCCTAGTGTGGCTAAAAAGGTGGCTTTGCTAAAGGAGATGGGGTGAGGTGATGGTGGCACGACCAGTGCTGCTGATAAATATCACTCATAGTTCATAACTGGCTCATCGGTCATAACTTTAAATATGAGATAAAGAAACGGTAAACACAGATAGGAGACAAGCACGGAATAGGGTTTGTAATGCACTCTATCAAGCACACACACACACACACAAACATGCACGCTCAAGCTTTGTTTTCTGATTGACCTATGTGCATTGATAGATGACACTGTCAAAAACAAGGTCTTGACTGAAATTATGATTTATTACATTATTAAAGCCTTCTAAAACTCTGCTAAAAGTTACTAAAATAACAGCATTTTGGCTGTATGAATGAGAGTAAAGGTAAAGTGTGATTTTTGTAAAAATGACCATGTTTATGTGTAAAATGTGTTATTGTGCAAACAGGCTGTAGATAAACAGCTGGTTCTATTGCTGTCAGTGTTATTTACGCATATCATTCCCTTGACTGTGACTTACAGAAATAGGGTGATCAAATTTGCTGTTGGATTTGGTCAAACCTTTGGAAAATAATTAGGCATCTCAAAAACAGTTAGTAGTGTTATTTATATTCTGTATATATTATAAAAATACACTGCATATCATTTCTCGCTGATTGCCTTTTAATGAACAGAGACGAGCGAGCTGTTACTTTAAGGAGTAATTGGGAAGAGCAGAAATGTGATAAAGTTGTTGTTGGCGCTGATAGATAAGCTGTCAATGTGTCAGCTGCAATTTGACTTTGGATGACAGGCGTCCACATTTCTGGTAAATTGATTATGGCACTGTTGCTGGGAGGATATCCAAAAACCACTATTTTCGCGGCGGGTGGCCGTTCAGCTACTCTGAAACAGCTGCACAGTCGTCAGCATAAGATGCCGCCATGTCGACTCATTCAGACAGAGGATGCATCTGGGGAGGTAAAGTACATTTCCATGAAGGGAGTCAGCACTTTTGAGAACAAAGGTTTCTAAGGTGCTTTACATAGCATTTTAGCATCAATAAATCATCTATTCATTCATGCATTTGCTCAGTCAATCATATTCTTTACCCACTTTATTTCCATTTCAGGTTTACAGTCTCAAAGTCTCAAAACTAGCAGCCTCTAACAGCCTCTGCACTGCATTTTACTTTAAAATGAAGTGATAATTGTTAGATTTCATGGCAGTTCTACTTTATTGCTGGATAGCACAAAACAATGAACATATAAAAGAAGTAAAGGACATTATTTCATAGTGACAGCATTCCAAATTCATATTGGTGCCAAACTTTGATGCCACTACCACTGAACATGATGGGCATAGAAAATCCCACTGTAAACCATTATACCTATGTTGTTTCAATTTTGACGGGAAAGAAATTCAACGATAACTTTAAACTTTTAAATTATGTGTGTGTATTAGCACTCCATATTATTGGTCTTAAAACACTGGTCAACACAAAACATGTCTCTCCAGCTGCTGCATAAAGCCTAGCTCCACTTTCTCCTGTTAGATACACAAACAAATGGTCATAGTCTAGTCACTTTGTTACATTTATAATTGGTAGGACTCAATACTCAATGATAATCTGTAGGAAGTGAGTGACTTGTAGTTTGCATGGAGCCAAAGGTCATTTCTACCAACTTTTTCTGTCAACAGTGTGAGCTGAGGTGTCACCAGCTAATATGAATGAAACATGGTTAACAGTACCCGATACCATGAAATCTTAAAAATTAGGAAAGCAGTGACTCAGATCTGAGCTAGTTAACATTATAATGATCTATCAGAAATTCCTACACATGGGGCTATACCTGTTAAACTATAGCATGAAAGAAGGGTGATAAATTCCCATGAATGTTCAGAGGCCTCTGACCTTTGTAAGTGTGTTTAACTTCTGCATAACTATGTACACACACACACACACACACACACACACACACACACACACACACACACACACACACACACACACACACACACACACACAGCAAGGGCAGCAGACTAACAATACCACTGGTATAAAAGCACCTACCAGTTGTCTCAAACATGGTCTCATTTGTTGACTGTAATTATACCCAGGAATCACAATTAACCTTTAAATACCACTGCGGACTTCATTTGTAAAAAATGAGGCTAGAAAACAGTAAAAAGCATACCATTACAAAAAGGAAGTGGTAAACAAAACAAAATTATTATTATTATTTTTTTAACTACTTGTTCTGGGAATTGTTTAAACACATGGGTTCCTGCTTATCTTCCAAATATTGTCCACAACCAGGACACTGAGTGGCTTCACTGGGCCAGTTTGGGGTTAATTGCGTTGCTCCAGGGCAATTTAATGGTAGTACTAGCACGAGAGAACAGTGTTGTTCATTTACTTTCTCTACCCACGTTTTCCTGGGATTAAAATTGGCAATCTTCCAGTCACAAGTGCCACTTCATGTCTTACTTTTAGGCCACTGCAACACCACAAAACTCACCATGGACTTCATCATACTACAATATGTTTTCTGCAGGACCCAAGCCATCCCCGGCTGCCCGCACAGATGTTGTCAAGGACATCGGGTATTGGGAATAAATCAGGAGAAATCCTCAATCTTAATGGCCTACTTCACTCAATCACAGGTAGATAAAAGTGCAATACAAAAGCCATCATCAGCCGCTCTTCTAGGGTCAGGGAAAGGTCTTTTTGCTCAGTAGCTGCTTGCAGTCGCAGCTGATTATGACCCAGCTCCTATTTAGTAGTGGTAACAGGTCCTGTTTAGTAATGCTTATAAAAATGTCGAATCACATATAGGTTTGATGGAAGCTGTAGCTGTAAAAATATAAATTTTCTTGCCAGTGTGAGCAGGAAAAATCTGGCTTTGAATGCAGCTTAGGTTTGCAGCTCTGGAGGATATTAGTAAACAGGGCACTACAGTAAGATATCTCTTAAACTGCCTGTAAGGACCAGGTGCTGGGAGACAGAGAGAGAGAGACAGACAGAGAGAGAGACAGAGAGAGAGAGAGAGAGAGGGAGAGAGAGAGAGAGAGAGGCAGGCAGACAAAAATTTAGTGAGATATACTAGCAGAATTAAGGGGGAAAGAGAGCACGCTGTGAATAGAGAAGAAATGAATAGAAACAGCACATACGCACTGCCTGAAACAGTGTCTGGAAAAAAAGTACTTAAATGCTGGAGAGCGACACGCTTTTTCAAATTCAAAACTAAAACGTGCCTTGAATCTATTAAATGTTTCCCCTATAGTGCACGCTGGGTACAAACCACTTCACTGGCAAGGGTGACTGTCACTGCAAAAACCTCCCAAGTCACACGGTCCTCACATGATTTCACTATATACATAATGCATGTTCTGGCCCAAGCATCCATCAAGCCATGCGGTGCAGTACGTGCACATCACTTCAACAGATGAAGCAGCTCTTTATGTCTTGGCAAGGGCATTTATTTTGTGGCTGGGCGGCCACTTAGAGAATAAATGGATGCGAAAGACAGTGAAAAGAAGGGAATGTGGGGGAATTTGATGGAGATGGAGTCATTTGGGTGTCATCTGACTGAGCTAACATTGGTCTAGTTGCGTATTCACATTAGCTTGTGCTTGCGCACGTGCCATGTTAGTCCTGTTGAAGACCTCTCACTGAATTTTGACACATGCCTCTTTTTCTAACTCTCTTTCTCATACACACACACATTCTCGGTCACGCTCCCTGGCCTTGTTATTGTTGGCATCTGCCGTGTGTGTATGTCAGATATAGGAGCTTATTGACTTCTACAGGGTTACCTACTGCAGTCCTGTCACCAGGGCCTGCAAGGAAAAGTGGAGAGGACACAGTAATCAATAGGATTGTGACTTGCACACACTGCTATGGTTCGCTGCGATCCTCAGAGGGCATGTGTTTGAGTGTGAGAGAGAGAGAAACAGAAAGATAAAGACACAGAGAGACACTGTAGATTATATTCAAAAACAAAAAGTCCTCTCTCACTACTGAAATGCAAGCAAATCACTAATGTCCATGCTATAGAGAACTCCATGATACCAGCCTATATGTAAAATGGTCAAGGTCCTAAATGTATGTAATTTGTAGGGATTGGACATCATGAAATGTTGAAATATCTGTTCAGTATGAAGTAGCACAGTCATAAGCACTGCATGTGTATGAAATTACACACAACTGACAAAAAATGTGGAATAAGCACAAAATTTGATAGTTGATTCTACACAGTTCTCACTGCCAACCCACTTCACTAATCGATTGCATGCTAACTGAAATCTCATGAATTCAGTTCATGAAATCTTCATGAACTGAATCCCCACCTGCATTAGACAGTGTGGGTCTGTCACCAGCCAGGCATCCCCTCCAAGCGTCCTCAAGCAAAACAGTACACTGTACATGTCCTTGCTCATGGTAAGTCACCCTGCATGAGAGCATCAGCTAAATGCTTCAAATATAAAATGTAACAGCTTGCATGTTTCACAGAGGGGTAGGCATAGTGAAGCTCTTTGCAGTTTCTACAGTGTGTGTGTGCATACTGTATGACAGTGCTGGGGTGTATATCGTAAGGCTTAAACCTCTGTGTGTGTGTGTGTGTGTGTGTTAAATTCCAAATCCCTTAAAAGATATACTGCATCAGTACTAAATCAACACCTACTAAGGCTATCCAAATGACTGATAAGGGTAACAATTTCTGGAACTGGTTCAGTATTGAGCTAGAACGCTTCAGCGGGCAACCATGAAATGAGCTGCAATGTAAACAGGGCAGATGGAGCATTTGTGCACGTCAAATTAGATCCGCTAAAAGTGCTTGTTTTTGCCACTGACAGGCTGAGATTGTTATTATAAGTGTCTGAAAACATTATGAAAAGGATCCCTACAGAGACAGCTGTGTGTCTGACCTGTAACAGAAGTCTAGCTCAAGGAGAAATCTTGCTCTGAAATCTGGTATGAGGTGAGTTGCTACAGGAAGACAATGGTGGAAAGGTGTGTGAGAGCTGAAGAGAGGAGTGCTGACCGGGATGAGTGTGTTTTCTGCTGGGACACAGAATGTGTAGCTTAGTGTTATCTAAAAAATATTTTTTAAAAAAACAAAACACACACACACACACACACACACACACACACACACACACACACAATGTTTCATGTTTATGCATTTCCGAATTATGGCAACAAAATGACGCACCACATGGTTTTCATAGACTACCTTTGTTGATTAGAGACACACTGAGAATGTGGCTTGTTGTGCTACAAATGGATCCAAACACTCCTGGGGTCTGTACCATAAACTGGATTTCGGCTTAGCGAGGAAACTTCAGGGTTAACCCTGGGTTTTCTGTACCATGAAGGTTGTTTACTTTTTATCGGGGTATGCTGCCGTGGTAACATATGCTGAACACCTAACCTGCTCCAGAGCAGGTTAAGTTCAGGATAAGAGCTCAGCAGGTATAAAAGCCCCACTTACTGACCAATCAATTCTCTTGGAAAATGGCCTGCGCATTTGATGAGACAGTGTGTAGAAGTAAAGCCTTGTACATGCTGTAGGCTATAGCCTACAACATGTACATATACATATGTGACATGTATAAAATATAGTAAGTGTACTGACCACTTTGAAGTATGTTTTTATACTTATTTTTTATTTGCTCCCACGTTCTTTTAGCTCCACTGGGGTTGCACCTGAAATAATAAGGCTAAAATCACATGTCATAACGACAAATTTCATAAACACATACATTTATGGCACACACAAATGTTACTGTAGTCAGATCTACTCGTGCCGTCATGGTGGGGAAGTTATATTATAATTCCACTAATTTACACATTGACACAGTCGGCGATTTTTTGCCAGCATTCCTTGTGTTGCTTTTTGCCTGGATGATGAATTTATATTCCTTGTATTTATTGCTCCTCTGTCGTAAAGTATGCGGCTCGGGTAGATTTTTCCATGCCTGCGATTGGTCGAATGCAGTAAACACCGCCCTTTTTATGTGAGCACGCACAGATCTAGATTGGAAAATCCTGGGTTGAATTAGCGAGTTGATAACCGGCTTTATGGTACCGAAAATCAGGATTGCAGATGTCTGGTTAAGTGAAGCCAGATAATTTAGAGAAACCCCGGGTATGTTAATCCAGCTTTATGGTACAGGCCCCTGTTCATACACTGCACCTTGCTGATCATTGAGTGTGCAGTGATCACTTTGACCAGGATTACAACTGACAGCCAAAGAGGAGAGGAAATTACATCAGAAACCGGAAGAAGTGAAACGCAAAGAAAAAAGTCTGTCTTTAACGATTCCCTTCCTCTCTCATTCTCAGTAACTAAATAAATAAACAAATACATGAGTAAGTGATTTCTGATATTTCTAAAAAATACATGACTCATAAAAAAATCAATATATATATATATATATATATATATATATATATGTATGTGTGTGTGTGTGTGTGTGTGTGTGTGTGTAAAGGATTTTTTCTTGCTCGGGGCCATCTGAGAGCCCTCACTAGCAATGTCTGTAGTAGTTATGTACGTATTCAGTTTGTGTGTGTGTGTGTGTGTCTGTTTTAGTATGCATGAGTGTGTACTTTGCATACACATCTTTCTAACACATACTGAACACCGGCAAATTGTTTCACATGTGACAAGGAGCTTTAAAGCATGCTCACGTGTGTTTCCATGCATTCCCATGTGTGTTCGTGTGTGCCTCTTCTTATGAGCAGTTCTCACACGCAGTCACACACACGCATTGCCTCACACGCATTGCCTCTCACAATCATTCATATAGGTGACTTATATTAAAAATCACCTATATGAAGTTTACCGAAACTTGTCAGGTACAAACAATTTACCTTACAGGCCTTTTTAAAAGAAAAGCTGTGGTTAATATAGGTGACTTGCCACAGAAGCCAGTCTAGCACTAACATAATTTTCCTATGCATCCAGCCCAATGCCAGCAACCTTGACGTCACAGAATGCTCTTGTGTAAATGCCCTCATCAGCACAAACTCACAGGCAACAATGATTTGGTGAATATTCATGAGGGATGAGTCAACAGTGGTCTTGAGTAGCTCAATAGGTACAGTAGAGCGCAGCACTATCTCTGCCAGGGTTAGGGCTCGATTCCCTCCGGGGTCCCATGCGCTAAAATTGTATGCAGGACATTGGTGCAAAACATTTCCCTCTAGCCGGCTGAATTTAAACTGTGTCCTGAATTTGAATTTGTTTTTCTTGATTTGTATGCGGGATACTGAACTTGAATATTTTGACTTGTGCCTCAGTTTTGAGTAACTGAATTTGTTTGCTTATTTGAGATTCCATTTCAAATTCAATTACACAAATCTGTTCAAAGATTGTAAGACAACCGCTTGAGGATCTTTATGAATCTGCCTGCCATAACAACACACTGAGGCTGGCCAGCAACATTGTCTCTAACCATAACCATGCCCTGAACAGTGAGTTTGTACAGCGACCATCACACCAGAGATACAGAGTTTCACATTTTAATGGTCAGAATGAACGTTTTTTTTTTTTTTTTTTTAATTGTCCCGTTATAAATGGAGCTGCTGTTGATGGCTGACAATAAATCATAATCAGTCAATTAATCAATCAGTCAATCAATACAATACGATATGATACATATTCAAGCACTTGAATTCTGTTTCAGTAATTCATATTCAAATACTACAAGCTATTGTTTCACATTCAGTTCAGAGAAAGCTTTCAGAAGGCAAGTTTGAACCAGGAAAAGCAGCTGTTTGTACATATGATTGAACCATATGCTAGTCAATCAATTTCTTTCAAAAAAGCACAACTTCATTTGTAAGGCCAACATGACACATCAGTAAATGCGCTGATTAGTTTAGCAAAACCATAAAATATTCATGTGTTCAATGAAATAGCCTTCAAGTCACAACTCCCCACACCAACTTAACACCGTACAGTGATGGTCCTGGAAAGTGCTTGGGATACATTCTCCTAGGCATGTTTACTTATAAGTGGTGTCACTAGAACCATAGTGTGGTACTGTTTTTCAAAGCAAACACTCTGTCCAACCTTGCCTTGCTTGTCCATTAACCAGGCGATTGAAGAGCATATGAGTTCTTCCTGTCCAAACCAGCTTCGAACCATAAACTGAAATCCTGGACTGGCTCATGGCAGGTGACAGATTACTCTTGGAGGTCATGCACTGGACACATCATCGTCATTTTCAATCTCCTGCTGCTGTTGGGTCTCTATATGACCCCTCTTTCGTTCCCAGATTCCACATCCTTGCCCCTCCCTTTCTGGCGGGTTTGTCTGGCACCGAGTCAAAAGCAGCAGCACCTCTTTCCTTGTCAATGGGCCTCAGGCTCATTGGTAGGCATTGAGAGAGGACAGCTGGATATTATTGCCACTAATGAGGACTCACAACTCTGGCGCCAGGTCTCAGAGTGTGTCTGAAATTATAATGGATTAAATTAAGCCTATCAACAGCCAAATAATAGCAGACACTGCTATAAAATCAGAAATTCCCACCACAAAGGGCTTCCCCAAACTGATAACCAGTAAGGTGCTACACAGTCTGCGACCCCCATAGACAGCATAGATAATAAACCTCACACAAGTAGAAGAGCTTCTGTTACTTTTTTAGGAGACACGCTTCTGCTGCACCTTGAGGTAGAGCAGAGTCATGATGCAACCTATATCACAAAGCACAAAGAACCTTTGTCTTTTTTAACCAGGCTAAAACAAACAAACATGTAACCCACAGAATATTCCAGTTTTGCAAATCCTATCCACTATAGAACCAAGGATTTCAACTAACATGTGCTGGCTGATTTCAAAATTAAGGAAATAAGTAAACATTTTTCAAGCTTAGAATAAAGTTACCCCAAATATAATTAGAATATAACTTCACCATAGCTTTATGTGAGTGTTTTTTTTTTTTTTTTTTTTTTTTTTTTTTAGAGTTTTGGGTTCAGTATTCTTCTGTTATTTTTTTGTTATAGAAAGTAGACTGACATGGGTGCAATGTTTTATTCATGTCAGAACAGGTGGTGTGCTAGGCAGCCAAAGAAATGGCCGCTGGCAAAACTGAGGCAGGAAAGAGCCTCTTTATGCTACATTACAACTTAGGTCCACTGGTAATCACCACACATATCTCTGAATACAGTTTTTTGGACTTTTTTGGAGGCACAGACAAAGAGAGAGGTTTAGATTTCCTCCACTTACTCCACAGTACTCCACAGTAAGTATTAACTGCTCAATGGCTAATATTGTAGTGTTACACTAAATAATGGAGATGAACAGAACAACTACTCAAATATTTATTTGTTGTTATTTTTGAGTATGTATGTGGGTAAAAGGTAAAAACGAAGCCAGCAGCATGGAGCTGAGACAGGCAATTCTATATACGTCAGAACAGGGCACACAAAAGGTACTCATAAATTATACGGGGTGTAACAGTATATATTTAAACAGGATGTCTGGTGAACATGGCTATACAGAAAACAGTTTACTGTAATATAAACTTGCTCAAAATATTGAGGAAATATTCATGGGGAATAATGGGAGTCCCTTTTAAGTGAGATTTCCTATGTCGGTCTATGACATTATTTCAAACTACAGCAAACTGCAGCTTGGTAAAGATTTTGCTCCACCTCTCCACTTTCCACCTGCTATGTTTCTGTCCACTTTATCCCATAACAGTTCATAAAACAAGTAACAGTGTTTCTGCTGTGGCTGTGCTGTGAGTAAACCCAGGGGTCTTACTGCGGTCCACAGTTTATCTTTCGGACTCCTGCTGGATAAGTAGGGAGCATCTTAAGTGGAAAGCCATCTCCGCCAAACATAATTGTTGCAATACATGGTAAAATCTCAAGAGCGTTTCCTGATTGGACTGATATAGAGATGAGGCCCTTTTTGCACAATCCACATCTCAGTTGTCTCAAAGCTTAAAAATCCCTTTCTGCTTTTCTTTATCTACCTCTCCCCCTTTGTGCCTGGTAAAGATATAATAAAGGAAATTAATTAAGGATGATGGATTTTACCTGGATTCACCTCATCAGTGCACTTCATGAAAAGAGTTATGAGGAGAGTCCCTAATATTTTGTACATGCAGTTTAAGTGCCCTGTGGCAAAACACTAAAAGCTACTTTGAAGCCTCATATAAATAATAGAAAAACTATGATGACAGCATTTCTATTTTAATCTGGCAAGCAGCGTGGAGATATCCAGCTGCAATGAGAAAGGGAGACAGGGGGAGTCTTGAGGAAATACCCGCTCAGAATACAATCACATCTCTGAGACAGCAGCACCTGCTCTGTTATAGCACCTGATGGTGTGCCAGACAGCCTGGCTAAGCATAAACTGGCTGATTGCATAGCTCTGTGTTGCATGAAGGTAGAGCTCATTATATGAAGGTCAAATTCATTGTGAGGAACTGGACTGAAATGGCTCTGCAGTCGATGAGATCAAGTAACTTTTAGGGGACAGAAAAACTGCATCATGGAAACTTAAAAGGAATAATGAACTATTGATAGGCCTGTCTGATGCTTTTTACTGGGGAATAGACACAAGTGCTAAATATACACTCCCGTGATATCTTTTATTTGTGATACATAGTAAATATCAATAGTAATCGTTGATGGAGAAGACTGTAGTGACAGCTTGATGCTGTCTGTTGCTTTACAGTTACAATTACAATTCATATTTGGCAGATGCTTTTATCCAAAGTGACATATATGTAAGATTTTTATACACCAACAAGCAAAGATCCTATTCAGGAGAGAGGCTTTAAAGGCAAAATCTACCAAACCTAGAATGTCCACTGCATTCCAGGAGTTTTTTTTTTTTTTTTTTTTTTTTTTTTTTTTTCCCATATAATGTAAAGTATAAGTGTATAAGTGTAATTTACTTTTTCAGTCTGCTCACTTTTCCTCAATCTGCCTTGTCTACTCCTGTGATTTCATACATTTCCCAGAATGCCTGTCAACAGCGTTTAGTGCTGTATGTAGGTAGAGGCAGCAGTAGCAATGGCACAGTAAGTGGTTCCAGTGGTGCAAATGTGATAGTGGAGAGAGAGCAGTGCCACAGTGTTCAATGCTTGATCTAATTACAAAAGAGCTGCCAAACAGGGCATTGTTGTTGTTGTTTTTTTGTTTGTTTGTTTTTTGTTTTTTTTACAATAGACCTACAAAGATGCAAGCTGTGACTGCCTTGCATTCTGGTCTACTGAGGCTACTATCAGTGGAGAAACTGGCATATCTCCCTTTTCTTCAATATATTTCTCCCTGTAGGATAATTGAACATTTTTGCGAAATAGACAGAAGCCCTGGCTCTTTGATTCTGAAGATCTGTCATCAAAACTTGTTGTTTACTGCTGGAAAAATAGTCTAATATCAAATTGTATTATAGATGTGCTGGAACTAGTTTGACATGCTGTCATGTAGCATACGCTTACCCTATTATCTGCAGGAAAACCAAAAATGCACCATCAAAGAAGATAATGGCCCTGAGAAATATGCAGAGCGCAGCCCTGAAGAAGACCTAGTCAAAATGTCAGGTGATACGCCGGTTCTGTTGCATAAAATCAGATGACAATTTATAGCATAACTCTTCTGCATGTGCTGTACCCATGTATAATAGATGTTAGTGAACAACAAAGGGACCTCAACACAGTGCAATACAATGCAACATATACTTGCATATATGCATATACTTGCATAAACATATATATAAATTATATTGTGTGTGTGTGTGTATGTGTCAAGGGTCTTCTGTAATGCCTTGCTTGAAGAGCATTGTAGAATCATTTCAAGAATATGTATTTATATATATCTATATCAGTCTATTTAGCTATCTATATCTATCTCTCTCTATCTATGTAGAGATAGAGATACAGATAGATAGATAGATAGATAGATAGATAGATAGATAGATAGATAGATAGATGTACATATATAGATAATGATCCTATCAAAAATGATATGCATTATAAAGCATTATGGTTTATACAATATGGATTTGGACTATGATGTGACTTCCTTATGGCATTATTATTGTACATCATGTGTCCTTGTTTATTAATGAAGGTATTAAAGGTTTTAATGATTGATCGCTGCTGTTAAACATTATAGCAAAGTGGATGGGGGTCCTGGCTTGAAGATGCGGCGAGGACTGATGATGCGTGTTGATGGCAGGCAGGTAGTAGAGCAGAATAAGGGAGCTAATGCAGATTGTAAAGTGCCAGATATATGGATGGCCTTTCTTTGGCTGTGCCAAGGTTGCCAATGTTGCTCTTCCTGACCAATGATCTGTGCAAACAGTCATTAAGCCCTCAAACCCCCTTCCATGCCTTCCTCTCCTTCGGTTTTATTCTGTCTTTTGCTCTCTTCTGGTTCTCTCTCTCTCTCTCTCTCTCTCTCAGTAACTTTTTCTGTGGAAGTAAATCTTCCTTGCCAATCTCTTGTCCTTCTGCCTCCCCGCCTGTCTAAAAATAGATAGCATCTGGATTATATTCCCCTTCCCCTCTTCTCTCACTTGACACCTGATTTATGGCAATAACCAAATTGACTTGCCAGCTTAGAGGCTCAGCATAATACCAGATCCTACTGTTTGGAAACCAATAATCATTTCATGCTTGGTGAGCTGGGGAATGGAGCATGTCCCTAGGCACCAGGGTTAACAGGGAGGCAAGGACAGTCCAATTTGATTAGCAGCCTATGATCGGGGTCACCTCATTAAAGGTCACCTGTGGGCAGTTTTTGCTGATTCACATGAGTGTCGCCAGGCACTAAAAAATACACTTCTCCAAAACTAAATGCAATGTTGAGTGACTCAAGTTAACACCGATAACAATCTGTTACTACTAATTTTGAATGAGCTAGGAAAATATAAGCACTGTGGTGATTAAGCGAAGCCAGTGTAGTGGTACAAATTATCTGTGATATTTCTGTAGACCATTAGGTCAAAAAGCCATAATAAGTAACATTACTGTGAAACAGTGGTTGGGCCTGTTTTTTCATTGCTCTTTTTTTTTATATATATATATATGTGTCCCAACTGTCTAGATTGCCTTCTTCGATTATATTACGCCTGGTTTGTCTGCATGTAGTCAGCATACCTGGAGATACCAGGACAAATTACAAGCAATTTGGAGCAATTCAGTCTTGCATAGCATGAGAAACAACTTGCAGAGTATAAAACTACTCCAGCTACGTAATCTATCACAGTAAACATGATTTGGTTGTGTCAGAGTTTATATTTTATCACTATTTCATTGTGCCCCAGCTGAGTGTTTTCACAATGTGCACAATACATTACACTCTGCTTACTGTCAATCATCTGACACCCACAGAGAGAAACAAAAGTCTCTGCCAAGAAATAGTCCCTTACAGACATGTTGCTTTATAAACTTTCCAGTCACATCCATGTCCTTTTTTAGAATATCTTTTTTCGCCAGGAGAGCGGTTCACTTCATAAGTGTTTATTCAGAAAATGATGACACCAAAAAACAAAAATGAATGAAATGTTAAAAAATTCCATGCAGAATCCATTGCAAAATAATTGGTGGAAATGTATGCTAAACATAGACAGTAGTCAATGTAAAATAACTTGAAATATTGCCAGTGTTTTTTTTTTTTCTTTCATTTTCATCACATCTTCTTGTTCTACAAAAGGTTTCCATCTATCTGGATTTTTTTCTTAAATAAGAGTATATTATAACCATTGAAATGTCAGTGAAATTTATGATGAATAATAATAAAAAATCAAATAGGTAAAACGTAGATAACTATTTTCTAGTGTATTTGAAATCTTATTCAATACTCATTGCATGAGCTCTCCAAACGTCAAACCCACTGATCATCCCTGCTGACAAAGCTCAATATCTCTGGAGAACCAGACAGACTGAGTAATGTACAGTTCAGTTAAAGTCCACTGGTGCAGTGAGTCGTGGATAAGGGAATGGGGAATTGTCTAGTAATTCATTGACAGGAGAAACATACACATGGTTTAACCAGCCCTGTCAATTCTCCGGAGAATTCCGTGGGGCAGAATTGAGTTCAGAGGTCAAATGACTGACGGTGACCTCAAGTTGACACCCATCTAGAGATTGGAACTCTCATTTATAATATAAGCATTTATCAAGCTCTGTACACTGCAAGCACTGCACTTTGCTGCAGTGAAATGCTGTTTCTTGCATCAGCGTTATGTGCCTACTAAGCTGCTCTCCAGCTAAGGAACAGCTGGAAACCTTGTATTAAAAAATTAATTGAGGTACTCAAATATGAGTGGACTTGTAGGCCCATTTTTCCTAATTTTTTTTTTTTATAAATATGAAAAGACATGGGCCATTTCTGTGCTGTGAAAAAAATCATTTACTGCAAGAAATACAAGAAATGAGAATTCAAATCTCCACCATCTTCAGCCAAATGCCCCCATTGCTCTTAATCACTGTTACATTTATGTTGCTAAAAAAAAAAAAAAAAAAAAAAAAAAGTATATTAAAAAGCACTCTAGCAAAAGACAGTGTAGATCATGATGTGGTTTAGTTTACACATGATAAATACCTCCAACTTTTGCATCCAGTGTTGTAGTCATTAGACCTTGAATCTGAGTCAAGTCACAAGTCCTCAGTGTTCAAGTCGAGTCCGAGTTCAAGTCACTCCTGCTGAGCCAGAGTCGAGTGTGTGTCCACATTACCTGCTTCCGAGACCAAGTCATGAATTTTGAGTCCAAGTCACACCTGAACCCAGTCTACATTACCTGCACCTTAGCCCAAGTGACTCGTTGACAACAAAAACTGTTGAGAGCTGTATCTTTTATTGATTGGATGTGCTTCAAAACATAGCCATAGATCCTGCATACTGTGAACAGGTGGGAGGAAGTTAAACAAACATATACTTATAATGCAGCATACAGTATAAAACTGTGAGAGGCATGGACATCATTTCCACAAACTTATTTAGGAGGAAAGGTAAGTAAGGTAAGTCTCTATACCTCTTCATGACATTGAAGAAAAACAGAAAAAGGAAAGGGAAAAAAAGTCCTCAACTACTGAGTTCAAAGGCAGTTAATACACAAGTCCGAGTCGTCAGTGCTCGATTCTGAGTCACGTCATGAGTCAACAAAAAATCGCGAACTATAAGCATTGGTCTTTAAGAGAATGTCTATGTTGAAGCAAATGATCTTCTATCAGAGAGTAAGGCATTCAACACATTAAGTGAATGGGAGGATAGGAATAAGTGCAGATGTAATTTGGTGCAGGCGGCAGAAGGTAATAGTAATTTGACACATGAGAAGTTAATACATGCTTGAATAGCCTACTCAATCCAAGGTGAAATTACAGCTTTCTGGTTGTGTAAATCACACAGAGGGTGTCATTTAAATCAAATCATCCTCCATTTTAGTGCTCCAGCACTCTACCACTGGCACATTTCAAAGTGCATATTACTCAGATTACAAGCACAAAAAAATTGGCCATCCAGTTTCCTCAACATTTTTCCCTTGCAAAATGTTTGTGTATGTGTGGTTAGCGACTGATTGGCAGGTTGCCTTAGGTTAGGTTAGCCAGGTTAGAGAGGCCATTCGTCCTTCAACTGGAGGCTTGCAAGGAGGACCCACCCTGCTGAAATGTCCTTGAGCATCACACTGATCCAGCCCAGCTGCACTGCCCTTACACTCTGATCTCCCTAGAAGAAGGAAAACAGAACAAGAATTTCCCTATGGCGATCGATCAGGGATCACATTCAATCAGCATCTAATTAGCACAACCGCACTGGCACCATTGTAGATGATGCGTTGACTGGGCTCGTGTATTTTTGACATTGAACAATACATTACCAAATGTTTGATTGGTCCTGAGGTCATCATAGTGTCTACATGTGGTACACAATGACACATGTCAATCACATAAAAATAGAAAAGAATGTGACAGGTTTCTGAAGAATAGTAAAGAAAAAAGGAAAAAAAAAAAAAAAAGGTAATGCTTGAAATCTGCTCCAGTGCAATAGTTGAGATGCTGTCTAGACTGTGACACCCCCCCGGACGTCTGCTGGTACAGATTTAGGTTGTTTTGCACAGTTTCCAGACATCTGGGTTGGCCATTAATAGACACTGTCCTTCTTTCTGAATCCTCAGCAGGATGGCGTGATTCCCGATCACAACCTCTAAACTGATCTAAATGTCCCTCTGTTGCGTAAAAAATAGGTCGGAGAAGGTGACTTGTTAAACTTGTAAAATATTTTTCTGGCTCATGGTCATGCAAGAAGTTTGTCTGGTATCACTTACTTGTTTTTTTTTTTTTTTTTACAAGTATTTTGGCTATGCAAGTTAGTCTATCTGCACCTGGATTGGAGGCAAAAGGTGAAGGAGGCAAAGAGGATATCATCATCCTAAGAGTAACAAATTGGGTATACAACAAGTGCCTGAGAGCCTGCACTAAGCAAGATTTTTATGCCAACATATCATAAATCATAAATTTGGTCTGCAGTAAAGAGTGTTGACTACGCATACAGAAAGGGACAAATCCAAATTGAAGGAAAAAAATAACACTGTTTCCTAAACAGCAGTGAGTGATTGCTCTGACCTGAGAAAACTCACCAGCATCACATCTTTTGCATCCCTTGTCTGTTTGGCGTCCTTTGTTATAGAGCTTCACAGACTGTCTGGGTTGGTAGACACAAGCGTGTTGTGTTTACTGACATCACATTACATGTTCTTCTCTATTGAGGTTCCAACAGTTGCATCTCAGTAGCTGGCACCAGGCACACTGTTTGGCATTTGGGGCCCCAAACATGCCAAACAGTGTGCCTGGTGCCAGCTTTAAATGTCTAAATATGTTACAATTTATTCAAAATATCTTGGAGTTGGGTGATGGAGGAGAGACGGATGATGTCTGACAGATAGTATGACAGATATCACAGAATGACAGATATCACAACAAACAAAGGGCATGTCGAGGAGTTGAGCGTGTGACATTATGTGAGTGAGTGAGGGTGTAGCAGATGACACTGCAGGAAGTTTCTCAACAAGATCTGGTAAACCTGCTGGACTGCTTTGAAATGACCTTGATCCCTGTCTACTGGGGATGCACCAATGCCACTTTTTTTCAGACTGAGTAGTAGTACTCAAAGGTTGCTGACTCCAAGTGCCAAATTACCCACTTAATAAAACCTCCACACTTCAAAGTCAGCAAAAAAAAAAAAAAAAAAAAAAAAAAAAAAAGTTTCCATATTGTACTTCAATTCCACATGCACATCCTGCATCTGCTGTTTGCAACTCGTCACTGAGGCTACATCACACTTCATTTGGGTGAAATCTTTGAACCCAAGCTGCCACTGTGAGCACCATTACATGAACTAGAAAACACATACATGCCTTGTGCATCATAGAAATTGTGTGTTTGAACAAATCTCAGCTGCACATCAATGACAAACTCTTTGATGGGACCAGCATAATACAGATGCAGTTTAGAAAGTCTCTTAGTGTTTGGCACTTTGCTATTGGTAACCTCAGAATTGGATCGAAGAGATAGAAAAATTGGGTCCTAATCACACTATAATATCATCCTCTTGCTCTGCAATGGTAAACAAATTCCAAATTCAGAGCAGCTCACAAAACAATCTAATTTCTATCTTCTTGACAAATTAAACCTTTGTTTGGACAGTCTTTAACCTAGTAAAAGTTTGGCTTCTCTTTCAGATGATGGGACGACAGGAATTTTCCAACCTCAAGGTCATCTGATTTTAAGAGGGTGGAAATCCCTGGCTTGAGTCTTTTTGCCAGCTTGGACTGGGCAGGTTTCCAGCTGCCTAGCTAGTTTGCTACATGCTGCACACTCTCTCCTCTCAGAAATCCATCCACATACTTTATATTTTCAGAACTGTGGCCACATCAGTAACCCTAATCAGTGCCAGCTCAAAATAGAAGAGAGGTGGTGGTGTTGCATGTTTTTGTATCTCTGCTTGTTAGAGAATTTCTGTCTGTTTTCTCCGAGATGTCTTTTCCTATTTATATTTCTCCCTCCTTGCTCCCTCTCTCATTCTCACCCTATTCCTCATCTTCAGCGGCTCCCAGGTGAAATGATGATAGCAGCTCTTCCTTCCCACCCCATTATCTATCAACAGTTTATGAGAAATAAAGGAAGCCATAGCATTTAATTAGCTGAATCGAAAATTCAAATGAATCGCGCTAATCCAGCCTGACATGATCTACTTTCTCCATGTCTCAGAGCACCAATACAATTAAAAAAGAAAGAAAAAATTGAGGATTACTACACTGGCTGTAAGATGGGTGCAGGGGGGAGTTCAGCTTGAATCCACTTCAATGCGTTGCATGAAATTCACTGTGGTGCATAAAGGAGCAGCAGGGGGGGACAAATGCCCCAGACCTTTTTACTGATAGGACCCCAGTGCCTAGCTGCCAAGTCTGCACTACATTTTTCACATGAAGTATCACATGAAGAATAATCAATGATTTTCTTTAAAACCATCAACAAACTGCCATTTAATAATTAATTACAGCATTAATCTGCATGACTCTGGCCCAAAAGGCATGTAACAAAGACTACAGTTGATAACTGCCAGTGAAACCTACAAGTCACATCCACATCTCTGCTCAAATCCATCCCCTCTTGGAGTGCTCTTCAACTTGGAAACCCTGCTTTTGCCTCAGAGACGGTCGCTTTCCTTTTTAACATGTTTTCCATGCTCTGATCTGTGTAATCTGTTTCCTTTTTTCCTTGAATATGTTGTTGATGAATTTGTGTAAGTACCATATTTTCTTTTTTCAGTTCAGGCACTGCAGCTACAGTGCCTCACACTAACTACCCACTTCCAAACAAACTGCAGTTGCTGCTGAAAGAAAATAAAAGTCCAAACACCAGGTAAAAATACATAAGTCTTCATGACATGGGTGTCGGTTGCAGCACTATTTTATGGGATGAATCACCAAAAAAGAGCAGCAAATTGAACATGTATTAATTTGAAAAAAGTTGAGAATTACATGACGCTTAAATAACATAACATTTTGTTTTTAAATATGTGTACCTGGGTAATGCATCATTAGTAATGACATTTGTTAAAAGTGAAGTTCTTACTGCATATGAGATACTTGCATTTGTACATTATTTTGGTATAGAGTAGAGAATAAATGTATATTTCATATATGCAGTATTTTTTGTTTGTTTGTTTGTTTGTCTAGTATAAATGACTTGTTGATGACCCAAAGGTAGCCTAATGCTTACATTTTTTATGAAAGTTAATTTATTGCATTGAACTGGACTCATGTTTTATGCATGCATGATAAATGATTTCCGATAACATTGTGAGTAAGCAGTTAACTCTTTGCTGAATGTATTTGTTTTTTAAAGCAGTTGCTGAAATGCCCCCTGCCCCTAAAGAGAGCCTGAACAGGCCACTAATATAGTCCAGGAGCATAAGTTAGAGAAAGTGAAAAGACAGACAGGAAGAAAAAAGACAGCAAGTGAAGCCACTTCACTGCTCACAGCGTCTCCGAGGAAAAATAATGCCACCCAGGAAACTGATCTAATTATTCTCTACCACCGCTCAGCCATCGATTCAATCAACAGGATCAGTGGTGATTGATTTAATTAGTGTTTACTCAATGCTTCAGTGTATGCAGACTTGAATGTAAATAGCTGTTTTGTTTTTCCATATGTTCTCATTTTGTTAATTTGATGAGGGATACACGGTGACACCGTTCCTCCTAGTTCCTGCTGTTCCTCCTGGACCTAAATTTAAAGAAATTGTAGTTTTAAGTGCACTGCTAAGTTTGAAGAGGTTATTTGAGTGATGATATAGTTTCATCTTTTAGTTGAATGATTTGCTTGTGTAACATTTTCAGTTAAACAATGAAATAATAATCAATAATAGCCATCAAAATAATGTTTATACATGGTTTACAAGACAGTTATTAACCATTAAGAAAGTGTGAATATGTGGTCAATCTATCAGTGTAATGTTTGTAGATGTTTACAAATGACTTCTTAAAGGTTTAGAAATCCTTTTGGTAACCACTAACAATTAATTAATATAGTATAGAAAATGTTACAATATGTGCAACAATAAACTGTTAATTCACAGTTTACTATGTAAGATGTAAAAATAATAAACTATTATTTCATTGTTTGTTAATTGTAAAATAACTATAAACTATAGTTTAACTAACTATCAATCTACCAGTTATTAATAATAGTTATTAGAAAGTGTTACACCAACTACATATAGGACACAAGAAAGAGATCAAACCAGAGCATATAGACTATCAAATCTTTTTAACTCACGCTGGTAGCAACAGTAAAAATTTTCTTAATTCATAAAACGTTTTGACGCAACACGTTCCGGCCACGTTCAGACCCTGATGACAAAGAGTTACATGTTTTATACTGACAAGATAAAGCCTTGGGCTCTGGTACATACTTGTAATTGGACATAGCCACATGACTAAACTGGAAGTAAATAGTGGGGGGAAAAATTGCATCAGTCAGTGTTTCAATAGAAGGTTTTAGTGTCACATGAATGACTGAACACTGTCCAAGACGCCTTGTCACCCTTCCAAGAATAAAATTCTGGGGAAGATTCACAAACAGAGAAAAAAACTTGTCTCTCACGATTGAACAAAGTAGAATTCTAAAACAAAGGACAAAATGGATGCTCATGGAGCCATGGTAAAAATTGAAGACTGCGATAACCATGAAATAATGTTCAAGCCACTCCAAACAAGTAAAAAACTATAGTTTTTATTAATCCAACATGTTTTAAGCACATCTGGCTGTCATTAGGGCATCAGTGTCGTGTGACAGGAGGGAATACACTCTGTCCACGAAACTCTCTCCTGGCAGCTTCAGTGATTATTAGGGTGATCAGAGATCGGGGCCAATCACGTGATTGCAGACTCAATCGGAACTCAGACATTATGTCCCGATCAGGTATCGGATAAATAATATATATACATATGTATATTTATTGTTATTACTTTTAATCACATTCACAATATATGGGCTATTAGTGATTAAAAATAAATGAGAATAAAATAGTATTTATTAACTACCAACGTTTACAGGCCGGGTCTGTGTCTGTGACAGACACCACTGTACAGCGCATGCGTGGAACACGGCAGCATGCAGCAGTTTGTTTTGAAGCTGAGGTGTGTGATATGCTGCTACTATGTCTGCTGTGTGGAAATATGTCAAAGACAACGATGAGAACAGTAGTTAGTTCATTTCATAATGTTTTATCAGGGCTCTCAAGTCTCACACATTGGGTGTGAGACACACGCATTTCAACCCGTTCACACACTCACACGCCACACCTTGTATTTCTCACTCAGAGAAATTACCAGGATAATGCCCACCAAGTTGCGCCGCTATTTTTTATAACAGTAGTAGGGCCCTATAATTTCGTGATCACGGAATCCCGGACAGAATCGCGGAATTAGCCAAATAAAACGGAAACTGAGTCCAAAAGGCAAAGAAAATTTCTAGGCTACAGCAGCGCACTGACATGGATTGTTTAACAAAGCGAAGAGTTGCCACTCCGCTCTATTTTCACTGACTAACAGCAGCACACTGTCTTAGCTTGTCTATTCAGAGAAGCGGTATCACTTTGGCTTATTTTTCAATCTATGTTATCACATGCATACTACTGCTCATTCATTGGTAGCTGAATTGGTAGGTCTGTTTGATAAGTAATTTACATTGTTAAAACAAATAATAATTTAACATATTGTCACTATAAAAAGTACTCTGTCAACCCTCAGGTGATATAATTACTGATGCATCCTCTTGTCATTTTTGTTCAATCATTAATAACATATGATTTTCACCTTTTGTTGCTATAACAACATAATCATTAAATAAATAAATAAAGTGTTATTTATTTGTTACCTCAATTAATTTAAGGTAATTTCTATTTCATTTGTGTGTATTCTAGTCATTAACATTTTAGTCATTAACATTAAAAACGCCACCGCCATAATCTCACTGTGAACTCAGTTCAAAACTTGAGAGCCCTGGTTTTATAGAAGTATCGGATCGGGACTTGGTATCGGCAGATACTCAAAATCAAATGACTCGGACTCGGACTCGGGGGCAAGAAAACGTGATCGGGACATCCCTAGTGATTATGACTTATGGATTATGGTACTGACCTTTAAAAACCTATATCAGTAAAACCTTAGTACTTAATGCTCATCTATCTTGTTTCTGGCCATAGTGTGCAATAATGAATGCTCATGAGTGCAGAGCGAACGAGGGCTATGCCATAGTGTCCCAAGGCATAGGAATCACTTGGCAATGTAACATTGCCCTGGAGCTATTTTGGAAACTGTTGAGATAGTACAACATCTGCTGAGGGGAGTGAGAAGACTGAGAGGCAATGTCCTCCTCTGCTTTCTGTTCAGTTGTTCAGCTTTTCTTTTTCATGGTGGTTCAACATCCTAAATGAAGATAAAGCAGGGAAAGGGGAATATTTATCCTAGGAAGGTAATGGAGTACAATAAAAATGGTGGAGAAACAGAGGGAGGGAACATATAGAGGAGGAGGGAATGAGAAAAGACAAGAGGGGAGAATTATGAATAGAAGACTTGGGGAGTGATTGATAACAAAGAGGATAGAAAGATGCAGACACTAACAGAACAAGGGACTAAAGTAGAACAACAAGGAAAGCGAAAGAGAGAGAAGGGCACATAGAGACACAATAGAAGAACAACAGAGCAGAAGCAGGAAGGCAAAGAGAGGAGGAGAAGGAGGAGGAGGAGGGGAAAATTGCCTCAGGGATAGCAGATGAAGGCTTGCCTGCAGGAGTCCAGCAACCAGCTCGCTTTCAACATCCTTGTCCATCGTTCTGAAACAATCGAGAGGCTGGGCTAGTCTCACCACGTTAATACATCAACAAAAGGGGATTGGAGCGTTAAAATGTAATCCATTAGAGGAAACTGAGTATTTGCTTTACACTCCTGAAAAGAAGCCAAAATATTCAATGATGTTAAAATCTTAGGCCAGGCCATGGAAGGTGTTTGACCACAACCAGGTGTCCATGAAAGCGCTCAAAAATTATTTTAGTAGTGTATCTTGGAGGCATTGTGAATATGAAAATATCATTGGGGAACAGCAGCTGTGTTGTGTTCTTTGTGCTGTCTAATAAGCCTTAATTTCCCCGATCCTGACTCTTACAGCGCTGCCTCACCATTATAGATCCACCATCATGTTTAACAGCTGGCAAACGACTCTGTGGGTTTTAGGCATCATTTTGCTTGTTGCATTTTCCAAACATAAACCTGTCCAGATTTAGGTCAAGGGTGAAAAATGACTCATCGAACCGTATATTAGACACGCTCTTCCCAACGGCTGAAGCCTTCGTTCACTAAGTTTGTATTTTTGTGTGTTGGCCGAGTGAATGGCATCCCTGTGATGATTTGTGAATGCTTCACAGTGTACAGTTTTTGTGTCACAGTTATTGAGTCCATGGTGTCATTTTTAAAGCTTTGCTGTTCAGTGTCAATCCCTGACAGCCAGCTTTGTGCAACTTTTTTGGGACATAACTTTGAGTTATCTAATGTGTTATAATCAATTTGATTGTACATAGCCAACATACACTCAGTGGCCACTTTTAAGAAAGTTAATAATGTTCAGTTTTTGTTGACATTCTGGTGGAGAATGTGTAAATTGAATTATATGTTTATTATTGAGGTTGTAGTTTGCAGAGGTTTTGTTCTGAAGTACATTGTATTGAAAGGTGTTTCTACTTTCTAGTCCAGTACAACAGCACCACTAACCATGAGCTCAATGCCAAACATAGAATTGAATGAAAACCTCTATTATTGTGACAAAAAGAAAATCTGGGCGTTATAGGCATCATAAAAGTAAACTTTATGGCAGAAAATTTGTATTGGATTGTATTAGATTGTGCAGGCATACCACTGAGCTTATGTTCATATATAAATCAACAATAATTCATCAGGAAATCACTAAATTGGAGGGTCATGAATCCATCCTGAATAGTCAAATGATGACCTCTACAAAATGCATTTATCCATACAAAATAAAATAATAGAAATAAAAATCTTGATTTCAAACAAAAGAGATGGGTGTTGTAATGATGTTGTAATGTTGTAATAAACAATTTTTGACCAATCATGAATCGATGTAGCCAGCCAACAGGTCTTAATCAGAAAATTGTTCATCGGTTAAGCAGGTGGTTATTTCTTATAGGACTGTGTGTTAAGCGTGTGTGTGTGTGTGTGTGTGTGTGTGTGTGTGTGTGTGTGTACTTGCAAAATGTGTGCATGTGCACCTGCCTGTGTGTGTATGTGTATGGAGAGGACACATTTGAATAATGCAGCCTCGGCACTCAGATGATTTGCACTGAAGCAGTATCTCGGATGGAGCTCAAATTAGCCGTGACTACGAGACCTGGGATACTCGCTGTTAATTGCATCACTGAGAGAGAGAGAGAGAGAGAGAGAGAGAGAGAGAGAGAGAGAGAGAGAGAGAGAGAGAGAGAGAGAAAGGGAGAGAGAGAGAGAGAGAGAGACATAATGAAAGAGCAAGAGGGAGAAAGAACAAATGTGTAAAAAGAGAAGTGCAAAAAGAGTAATCAGGGAAATGTAGTTGCATGCCAAATGGTTTTTAAATCCACTGTCTTAAACATGCCTACAGCCAAAGCACAGCCAGAAATGAAACCTGTACAAGGTGAAAGGGAACTTGTGAGAATATGAGAGAAATAGAGTCAGGTCACCTGCACCCACTGCTGTGAGATACATGCAGAACAGAACCTTCCCCTCCTCTTCCCCTCCTTTTTTATGCAGCAGGTGGGCCAGTTCTGCTTCTTTAGACCATGACAGAGTCTAACGAATCATCTCATTACCACAAACCTCTCCATTACAAAATCTCCCCCCAATTACCAGTCCTAAGGTGTCACATCTGACTTGCCATGACACCTTCAGTATAATCCCTAGATAAAAGATGCTTGACAGCTACATAAGTGGTTTGGCGCAGTGCACCGTGACACACTCATGTTCTGTGGAATGACCTCGACTTTACCCCTACATTTTGCCCACAAAAAATAATGTGTTTATCCATTACACCTGAATTTATCAAAATTCAGTACAAGAATCACCTACTTTTGGTGTCCATTTAACACAGACTGGGTTTAACTGCAATATCTGACCCTAACCCTCTACGTAATGGTATCACTTGCCTTTACTGTGTGTGATATTTCCATGCTATCGACAGTTTATTTTAATGGTGTTCCTTAGAAACTTAAGGAAGGAACTAAAAGACAGTGAGAGTCATTGAGGGACAGTGTTATGATACCTGTGATAGCTGCCTTGCCAACGCACAGTAGCAGCCACCAGGGAAATGCTTGTATATTTTTTGACTGCTTCTGGTCTGACTTCTCTAACAGCCAGTTTGGCAAGTAACATTATTTAGAGCTTCTATACTCAAAAACAATTCACTGGGTACAATGAAGAGGTCAGTGTGCACTGACATTTACTAGCAAGTGGATAAAAAACATTGCTTTCCTGGGGCCACATCCACAGAGGTGCTCTGTAGATAGATGTCTTGCAGTTTCCATTAGTGTATATTTTCTTATGAATGCTGTTATCTGTTATGAACTTCTCAAATAGTGCCTACTTTGCAACTGTGATGTAAACAAGCATGAAATGGGGACTTGCTTCAGTCTACAAAAGAAATTGGAATACTTACCCACATTTTTAGTTTACATATGAGTAATTTTATGCACAGCTAGAAAATTTTGAGAAACTGGTTACTGCTGTCTGGCAACATGCCTATTAATTGTTGTTGTCTGATTTACTTCTTTTCATGAGATATAACACGATAAGATATGTGATACTATATAAGGAGCAACAAAGCTCAATAATAAAATACTGTCATTAAATGTAGGGTAGAGTAGGTAAAACCTTTTCACTGCAATTATTTTTAAGGTGGTGTTGGGTTATCTTGTAGTCAAAAAGGCTACTTTGACTTTATGGAAAACAGAATATCTTTGAAGGGAAGGTAGATCAGAAATTGGGAGCGTAAAACATAATGAAACTGTGAGAATCAAATCAGTGGTGTTACTAAAAAGCTACTTTCGCACATACAGTAAGAGTGGAGTGATGCACCCAGAACATGACCTCTGTTTTTATTCCTTCCACTCCCGTTTAATTGACTCTTTAACTGCACCTGCTATCCTCTGCTCGGCTCAACAAATGGCAGCAACAGGAAGTGTTATCTCATTATCATGGCATGCCATTTGCCTGGATGTTACGCTGAATGTAAATTCACCATTTTACCTAGAATTATTTTACCAATCTATATATCAGGAGAGGTGAGGGCAAGTAAAGCTTATGTGATATGCAGCTTTAGTTAGTGACAGAGTCAAACACAGATTTTCTCAAATAAGCTGTACTACTACAAGGTACCAGTGTTGTTTTTAGCAAGTGACCTCTACAGCATTGCTTGCCATGATAACATTTGCCAGACCTGTATCTTTTTCAGTTCCAACAAGCGGGATAGTTTTGCTCTGCTGGACACTGCTGGTTGGTCTCACCAGGGTCGAGACAATTTTGTTACCCTACAGGGAGACCTAAAGCCCGGCCCTGCTGAAATGGATTACTGTAGAAAATGCAGACCCTAAAACTCCATTTTATTGCAAGTATTGACTTTTGGGAGCTCTCCAATCCTGATGGATGATGAACATGAATAGAATACTTTAAGGAAAAAAAAAAAAAAAAAACTGGGTCTACCATTCCTTTAATGGTGAACTTGTGCTGCACTGATAGGTGTAAATAAAAATTCACCACCCATCCCATCAAATAAAACAGTGTCTCTCCCTCAATGATGTCCTATAGGTCACACTTTGAATGATCTCTTCTCACCTCATGTCCCACCCCAAACTCTTGTTCAGAACAGGAAATACAAACAATCAAGGAAATAATATTAACAGCTCATAGGAGAGCATTTCTTTCAAGAGTCTCATTTATTGATGCACCTAAAGAAATATAAAGAGTAAAGAAAATAAAGGGAGAATAAAGAAAAACTTTAATACAAAAAAAAATGTAGATGTGCAGTAACAATTTTGACAATCTGGCTCCTGGTTTGTAGATTATTAGAGTAGACGACAAACCAGATTGAGCTTAGTAGGGAAGAGCTATTGAGGCCTAAAGTCCACAGAGAGAACCCAGGGCTTTTCTAATGGGTAGATCAATAGACAAGGACCACGGGGGAGCCACGACTGGACCGAATGACCACACACTGCACTGTGCAACGTTATGGGCTCTATAGAAATTCCTCAACCCAGAATCTATCCTGCATTTGTACAGCAGGATTCTCCAAATGATTCCCCTTGGAGGTGGAACAGTGGTGTGGCATTGCAGAAAAGTAGATATTTTATTGTATTTAGTATATTTTATTGCGGTACAGAAAAGTAAAGGCCAACTGAGACAACAGAGCCTCCACTAAATGGCTAAATCAATACACATGAAGCTGGGGATAGCTGTGTTGAGGTATCATGTAGGGAGGAAGGGCATATTATAGTGCAGCCATACAAATGACCTTTCTCCTTCATCTAGCCTTGCCATTCCTCCTCAACCGTCCTCTCATCTTTTCCTCTTGTGAGTTATCCTCCCCATCTTGTCAAGGCAAGGTTTATATTCATATAGCAGCACCGGCAACATGTCAGGAGACAGTGAGCTCGAAGGTGTGTGTGTGTGTGTGTGTGTGTGTGTGTGTGTGTTGGACGGAGGATAACCAATCACAGGGTGCGACTGTCCCGTCCTTCGCCTTGTGTCCGTTCTGCTGATGCACCTTAACCTCTAGATCATTCACTTACATTCACTCTCACTATGACAAGTTGAAAGCATCTATCCAGGCTCTCAACCTCTCAAATGGAGGCAGCTTTGAGGTGTATGAGGATGTGTGACATATAGCAGCTGCACTCCCGCTAAACTGAGGAATGTAAAATGTGTGTGGTGGGTGTGAGCTGGGGGGATATGAGTGCTTATGCATGCCTAATTTTAGTTTTTTTTTTTTTTAGTTTTTTTTTTTTTTTTTTAATTGCTTGTACTTGTCTGACATTATAATAAGGTTTCCTTGCCTGCTTCTAAAATTGCACCATTGAAATAACCAATTTAGATTGTACTGTTGGCAGTGTTTTGATTGTCCTTTTCATAAAACAAACCACAATTAATGTTGATGTCTGCTTAAAGGTTTGGCTTGACATGCGCTCTTTTCATGTCCTCTGTCACTCCCTTTCATTTTCTTGATTCCACGTGTGAGTTAATGGAGGCTGTTTGTACTGTTCACTCGAACAAACAAAAACTAGCGTTTCCTCTTATGCTGACATTGCTGTCACATCAGCAGCATCTGTTTGTTCTCTTGGCATCTTTGGTCTTTCTAAATATAGACTGTGAGGAAAGGACAATATGAAGGTACAGATGTCTCCAAAAATACTTGATGCAATGATGTTATGGGTGAAAGAAGCTTTTCTTGCTTAGGGGTTAGTATAAATAAGACAAAAGAAAATTAATCACCGCAATTGATGAAGAGAAGTAAAAAAAGATTATAAAGTGTCAAGAAACACACTGAAAGAAAAAAGGCTTTGGTGAAATCAAATTTATATATTTAACTTGGTTATTAAAGCAAGCACAGCGAGTATTCAGCTGCAATTACTTTTTAAAAATGAAAATATTTTCTCCTTGGAAAGCAGCGAACAGTGTTCATTTTATTCATAGCAGTCCACAGTAACCTCCCTCTCGGCCATGTAAACCCTGCTGCCACTCTCAGGCGGTCTGAGTTAAGCCTTTCTGCCCTGTGGTGAAGACTTTAAAAACATGCTGTTTTTAGATGCGGGCACCTGCTGTCTGTGAGACCTGACACACTATGTTGAGGAGATGGATTTGGGTAATGGTCCAGCAACAGTCTGGGCATCAAGCTGTCGCATGGAGGAACCCACAGAGGGAATGGGACAAAGGACAGGACCCAGTGTTACATAAACCTCTGAATTGAGGGAGCAGGCAGTCAGACCCACACCAACAGTTTTGTGTGCATTTTACTGGGAAAATGTAGATGGCTGCTGGATGATTTGTAATATTGTCATGAACATAAGCTTTGTTGTTTGTTCATACAATGATACCATTTGACTGAACCCTTTCAATCAGGACTACATAGGTTACATCCTACAGTCTCTGTCTTGGTTTTCTCACAAGATTCGACACTTACGTACCAAGTCAGTACAAAAGTTCAGACACTGTAGTGTTTTACAGCATTGGTACTACTGACAGAGCTTGATAACTCACTCCACAACACACTCCTCTTCGTCTAATGAAGCTTTAGCCTGTATGTTTAAATACTCAAAACCCTTTAAGTTAAGACTCAGCCATCAAATCCTGTGCTCATTTTATTTTTTTTTTTGTCAATTTGGTCTGTATGGTCCTCACTTCAAATGGCCCTTGGCAAAATTGCATAGTTTACTTTTAATTATACCTGAAAACGAAAAAAGTAATTAACATCTAAAAACAAATCCCAAATTATCTCAACTAGCATCCAGCTACTGCAAACTACTACTGCCCATTATGTTGTTTGTGTCATTTCATCACAGTCTTCCAACCAAAGAAGGTTTAGGTGGGCAGTGAGGTATTAATTGGTAGATGCACCGTTTTACAGTGACAACTGTTGCTATGCTGCCTTAGAAAATCCAGTTAGTGGCACATTGTGTTCAAATGTTGGGCAATCCTCACTGCAGCACACTGCAGCACACAGTGTATGTAAGGTGACCTGGAAGTTAATGCTCTGAAACTATCTTGAACAATGAAAATGCAATCAGCCACTGTTTTGGTTTGTTATTGTGATCAAAGCATCATGAGGGTAATCTAAAACTGAACATTTTCCACAGCACACTTTGGGTGAAATACAAACATATGATTACATATCAAACACAAAAAAGATTTTGTGTTATTGCAATACCAATTTTACCATTATAGACAAAGTCTCAAAGTGTGTGCTCTCAACTTTATGTGTCTACTTTTGAGATTCTTTAGACTCCAGTAAAATACATCAAGTGTGGTGCACTGACTCCAATATATTTAATCATTTTTCTTCTGTCATACTTTTGGGCCATACTGCTGCTCAGTAACAAAGTGAAAACCACAGCTCCACAGGTCAGAGTGCAACACTGATGGATGGTTCAGCTTTGGAGGAGAGCTCTGCATCTTTCACTCTTTTACTTTCTTTAATTCACTCAAGCACCAACTCCCTCTCACACGCTCTTACTTTGTTGTGTATGACTAGGCAGATCAGTAGACAGAAGACGAAAGAAGCAGCCTAAAGGTGCAAATCTTATCGCTGTAATCTAATGTACCATATAAGACCCATATCTAATTGAGACAAACTGAATTAAATGCAGTTAATCAAAAGTTTGCAGCATAGCTTAAGGGATGCATATAGTTCAATTCAAAGACAATTTGAAAACAGACAGCTACAACATATGTACTGCACTTTTTGCTGACATTTCAATAAACTTTGCATTCAAAGGGTGTACATCACATGTAATTGTGAGAGCTTCTCTTTATGCACCTTGCAAACGTCACCGTTCTTTGGGCAAAAAAAAGCTTGCCATGAAAAACTGGACAGGTCTTTCAAGAGGAGGCAGCAGTAACCTGGAGGCTAGAAAATCAGGTTTGTGATCAGAAGGTGATCAGGTGGTCAGATTTCCAATCTCAGGAAAATGAGTTTGAGTCTCTCAGCACGCAACAGCTACTGTCAGGGTTAGGGCTAGGGTTACTGCCCCAGTGCAAGTTCTCAGTAACCAGCAGTAGAGGGTGATGAGTGCACTGGTGAACTCCCAGTTGAGAGTGTGTGTGAAAGTGAATGTAAATTTGGATACTGCTAGGTGATGACGTCCATGTCAACGTCATCAGCTGCCAACTTGGCCTTTATTTTTGCTGCTGTGCTCTTCCATGGGTAGATAAAATTTGAATGGCTTGGTGATTAGTTGGCAGCTGGCTGGCTGCCTGGTTTGTTAGCTGGCTTGCTACATGGCTTCAGTATCTGTGTGGCTGCCTTGCAGACTGCAGGGTGTAATTTGTCAAACAGCTCATGATGAGCACATCTACTTGATGCAGTGTTCACTTTGTGAGGGAGGGAAAGGCTTTCACGCAAGCGTGTGTGTTGCTTTATGTTCATATATGTGTGCATGTGGCGCTGACAGCAAGTGTGTTCAACGACAACGAGGGTCACTGGCACAGTTTTCCCTTCACACAAAGGCCTGTTTCCCTCCACTGAGCTGTGAAGTGCAGCAATTTATTTTTACTGGGAACTGATGGCTCGTGAATGGGTGCTAAGATAGTGGCCAGGCTATGATACATGGGCTTTTCCGTGCTCACCTTGGGGTCTCCTTCTCTGCGCCACATCATTACAAGAGCTTCTATATTATCACAGCAGGAAATGGAAAATGCTTTGTCATAATGTAGCTAAGGAGAATATGGATTATAGGAGCTATTTTCCAGCCACCAAAATGGAATACATTCAGTGTGAGAGTAATCATTGCCTCCCTACGATGTCCTTGGTCTATTTGGAAGTCTTGTTTTTTGTTTGTTTGTCTACCCTTTTTTATTGTGCATGTTTTCCTGTGGGACTATGGTGTTTTAGTTTTCATGGGTTTTTGTTACGCTGCCCTGATTTTAGAGCAGGGGGCTTGTGGGACCAGTGCTGCAGAAACAAAAATCAATAGCTTTGCAAGCAGCAACATTTTACCAACGACAAGTGCATTCATCAAGTAAAAAGCAGTCGTACTCAGCAGGAGAATCTCCCTGTATATTGCTCTTCAAAGCTGCAAATGTGTTGTGTTATAAATGTGCCCTGTGAAAAGCCAAGAAAGAAAGAAAGAGCACCCTGTCTGTCAATCTGTCTGTGCTTCGCTTTTTTCAACTTTATGGACCCCTCAGGAATCACAGTTACCTTTCAGTGAGCATATATGTGCTTGTTATTGTTGTAGTGTGTGTCCTAGTTTTGGGAGGATGGAATTTAATGTTTTTTTTTTTATGCTTTCTAGACTTGTGAGTCCCAGAAAAATGTCAGGAGTGGCTAACAGTCTGTAACATCTGTAACATACAGGTCAGGTAGCCAAGGCTTGATCTGAATTTATGCAGACCAAGAGCTACAGTATCTGCAGCAGGTAGTCACCCTAATCACTGCCTATAGTATATTTCAAACAGAAGCTCAAGGCCAAGTAAACATTTCATGGTTATGTCATTGCTTGCAATCTAATTTTTCAAATGTGCTTGGCACTGAAACAAGGCCACAACAAGGTCTGGAAATGGCTGTTATGTCTCCCTTGTGGCTATATTTATTTGAATCTGTCTGCATTGCTTTTTCCCGTCTCCCCCTGCATGTCTTCATGTTATGAATGCACGTCATGTCGTGTGCACATCATGGCTGGATGGTATCCAGACCACATGGGATTCCAATCACAACACAAGACTGATAGTGAGCAGAGTCAACTTTTACACCAGACTGGCCCCCAGTTTGTGTTCCCTTGATGGGTCTGGACTTGATTGTTCAATTTACAAAGAAATTGTCTGTATATTATAGAGTGGAGGATATTGCCGTGAGGAAAATTAAATGCCACTGTTGATACCATCAAAGACTGTAGATTGCTGTAGCTGCACATTAAGAAATTAATTCATCAGTATTTTCCTTGGTGAAAGAGAAAAAAAAAAAAAACTGATGGTATGGTTCCACTTTATCAACAATCAGAACTTATAGCATTGTTTTGTTTTGATTACTGCTGCTCAGTGGAAGCTTGACAGATTTTTTAAGTGCACACACAGACACACACACACACACACACACACACATTTAGCTTATGTTATTAATACCCACATTCCAGCATAGGCGGAGTTTGAAATTTGCGCTGGGGGGGGGGGGACATTTTTTTTATTATGATTTTATTTATTACAATACCAAACATAATGTAATTCAGATTTATTTCTGAAAATAATCTTATTTTATTGCATTGCTTAAATGTTTATAGATATGTATACAGGAAAAAAAAATATTGGACCTATTTTTGACTCAATGTAGTGACACATTTCAGACGCTAGGGGGGGCAGTGCCCCCCTGCCCCCCCGCAAACTCCGCTTATGCATTCCAGTAAGGCATATTACCCGGTCTGATTGAACGTTACTGTAAATACACACAATATTACTATAAGTAAATCAAGAAAAATGCATTAGAGCATGAGGGCAAGATGTTGAATCTGTTTTTGTTTGTGTGTGTGTGTGTATGTGTGTGTGTGTGTGTGTGTGTGTGTGTGTGTGTGTGTGTGTGTGTGATTGCACTTCTAACAAATGCCTTGGCAGGGTGGAGTCAGGCAGACTGTCCTGTAACTGGAAGTTAAAAGGTAGGAGTCCTGCGATGACCACATGCTGGGTTCAAACTGAGTCCTCGGTCTTGAGAGCCTGCCTGCCTGATGCAGACTGCTTGTGACATCAAGGTGTCGTCACTATCATTCTGCAAAGGCTCCATGCATTTGGAAGTACTGGCTCAGAATTTGAGCGTTGGTTTTCACTGGTGTATCCTGGTATAAATTTCATTATAGACTGAGTCATGACATACCCTTGTGAGTTCATGCAAGTCCTATTCTTTTGAGTTGAGGTAAAAATTAAAAAAAAAAAAAAAAGTATCAAGTGTAATAATTCATGTTGGTTAAGGAAAAGGCTATCCATAAGATTCATAATCTGCTTGTAATGTACATAAGCATGTGTGGTTTACAGTCTAACTTAGGAAACATGATGTTGTCAATCTTAAAAGTTATTCTTTTATTTGGTTTCATGCACCTCAGATTCAATCAGGTATTATTCTGAGGGAGATGGGTGGCTCCTAACACCATCCTGCAGGGCCTGACTGCATGTGGAATAGAAGCTACAGTACTACACAATAGAGAGCGGGGATCCTTCGTGACTTCAGAGTGACTGTGTCCAAAATTCCTGTGAACACAGAGTTATACCTCAGTTTGAGGACTATATTATCTGCACAAGTCTGAACAAGTGTATTATACCAAAACTATGCAGTGTAAAGTGTTTGTTAAGCAGCTAGTGTAATCAGCATTGAGCACGTTTACATGCAGACCTTATTCCTGTATTAACCGGAATATTCGCAATATTCCGGTTGCGCACGTGTCATGTAAACACGCACCGAACCCGATTAAGGTCATATTCCGGTTGGAGAGAATTCCGAATAAGCCCCCTGGAATATTCCTGTTCCAACCGGAATATTGGGGCATGTAACCACCTTAGTCGGAAAACTCCCCGAACCGGAATATTCAGTCACGACTGCGCATGCTCGACTCACAAGGACTTCTGTGGCGTCTTCGTTGCTATGGTTACCTGCAAGCGGGGAAAACGGCAGGGCGAACAGCAGCAAGAGCCAGGAGACTGCAGTCCACCTTCAGCTAATGAAAGACTTAAATATCACGGAGTATATCGATGGGAGAAAACATAGAAATAGCGACAGAAGAAGAAGAAAAAGTAGAATAAGACGAGGAAGAAGACTTCTTCGTCTGTTTTTCCGGCAGACCAGACGCCTATACGCGTGCTGCTGCCCCCCGCGGCTGAGTGTCGCATTACGTCAGAAAGTGGAATACGCCGAAACACGGGGGCATGCCAAGTAACATGTAAACGGAATATTCCAGTTGCCGCGGCGCAGTTACCTTAACCGGAATATTGAGCCGAACCGGAATATGGTGTGCATGTAAACGTACTCATTGTTGGCGGTGTTAGCAATTGTTATTAATGCTACTGGCTTGTGTAAAAGTTCTATCCTGTTCAAAGAGAAATTTTACATGTACTTGTAGCAGACACTGCTTTCACATAATGTCTCCTCTCCACCTTGGGGAAGCTGACAGTGCAATAGGTTTTATGACAATACTGCCAAAGATCAAGACAATAAGTACATTTTATGCCTAACATGACCAGTTAATTCGGCAGATGGATAGCATCACCGTAAGAAATAACTAACTGCTCCTTAAAGGACATTTCCTTAAAGGTGTGTTGTGAAAAAGGGTGGGCAAAGAGTCAGGCACTCTAAACAACATGCATCCCAACCAGAATTAGCTGCTAGATGTGGCCATTCTAAACGGTAACTAGTGAAACCAGTTTTTTCTCCTATTTAAATAAAGAAACTTTCCACCTTCACTGTCCCCGATTGGCTTCTGCGCATAGGCCTGGGAGTCAATTCAAAAAATAATAGATGTTTTAAATTCCAGACATATGGAGCCACCATTCATCACCCTTAAGTGAAACACACAGTTTTGTAGCAGGCTATACATGTCTCTGAATATCATGTTGCCATTCTGTTTTTTTCTGTTGTTTCTCTGCTCAAACCTTTTGACAGACAGTGACTGGAACGCTCTCCAAAATTTCTGGAATGGAACAGCCCTAACTGCACATACAACAAGTTTGCGTGCTCTGCAGTCTGGAAAGGTTCTGATGGTTTCAGCTTTTGACAGGTCAAAATGTAGACCAGCCATTTGTAAATAACGAACAGCCCTCCACTCTCTGTTGTCCATCAACGTATAAGCCCTATAAAAAAAATACACTGCTGCAGTCCATTTTTGACAGCTGCAAAATCTACAGCCGCCCCATAACCAGCTGTATTGCACACCCTGGTCGTCATGCATTATATATATTTTACACAAGGCCAGGGATGATTGGAGGTACGTTTTGTTTTTTCTTTAACTTTTTCATTTGATGTATCTTCTTTTTTGTCTTTATGTCAATTTTCTGATCTGGAGATTGGAGCCCAGACTCCAGTCCTTGAGCTGATGGTGAAGAAAACGGCAAGAAGCCTGTATCAGTGTGCCCCACTTTATTGGTCAGTGGGTGAAAATTTCTTACCTGATAAAAGCTGCAGACTCATTTCTGCTTGTTTCTTTTTCAGTTTCTTCTTTAATGGCAATTTTTGTCTTTTCACAGTCTGTAATCAAGCAGGTCATATGCCATCACCAACTGCACTGAAGTATGCAGGAGCTTACCTCTTGACAATATGTCCTTATTTTCTTTGAAAAAGGCCTATTATTTTAAGAAATGAAAATATCACAAGGATGCAGTCTTGTTCGTTTTTATGCCTTGGAATAACACTCCTCTGTAAAACCCTGCCATTTTTTAAAGGTATTTGACAGCTATCACACTGTGATACTAGAAAAGATTTTGTGAGTCAACCCCAAAATGTCTTTTTGGCAGTATCATGTTCATGGTGCAGTCTGTTTTTCACTTCTGTCGTGATTGCTTACAAGGTGTGAGCAGTGAATTGGAAAGGACCTACCTGTGAGCTCCTCATGGAAGGATAGGATAATATGAATAGGAAGTTTGTCCTGCTGGTGGTAGCTAGCAGGGATCTCTGTGTTGCAAAACAAAACTTGAATAAAACCGTGGTTGCAGATGACTTAACTGTTACTCCGGTACCAGCCACAGAAATGGCACAAAAGTTTTGGAGAGGCAGCACTGTTCCCTCAAACTGTATTAAAAGACCATTGGTCTATGCTGGGCACAAACACAATTGAACCCGTGTTAAGCAATTTATAAGCAGCCTTACTGTCTATTGGGTTGACCAAACATTAGTAAATTATTTTCTCACTGAAAATGCAAGGTTCTATGTGCACTCCAGTTGGGTAAATTACAGTGGACTTTTGGCAGGTAGCCATTTCCCCTTTTCCCAGTGCTGCATTTCTGGTCTATCTACCATGGAACACACACACACACACACACACACACACACTCTCTCTCTCTCTCTTTGTACCCCACAATTCTGAAATGACTGCGGTGCCACTGTTATTGGGCCACTATTATTTTTGCTGTCAATTCTTGACTTACTGCAAAATTTTATTATACAGCTATGCTGAATACGTGATTCTTATAAGTCAGTTAAAGCAGCCTGTAGTCAGTTTTATAATCAGCTATTGTCAAGCTGCAACCACACTGCTGTGTACCTGTTCATTACAAATGAATGCGCTTCACTAAGGAAAGCCTTGCTGCCATGTGTGTTGTGTTAGCAAGCTGATTCCCTCCCACCACCACCACCACCATGTGGAACCCTGCCCACATGTCTGTCAACTGCAGAAAGTGTGTTTGAGCAAAAGCCTAGACTCCTATCACCTTCTTTTTCATCGATGCATCAGCTGAATGCCTAAGATGTAAATGCATGTACAGGACTCTAGATTGTTCCAGAGGTCTGCTTGTGCTCGGGTGTCGTTTTTATTACGCTATATGACTTTATGGCAGCTGTGTTGAGCGTCAAGGGCAGCCATAATAAATGTTGTGGTTTTAGCATTGCTGCTGTCCCAGTGGCTCGACAGTGAATAATGATAACGCTCTGTGTTGTGTGGACCCTCTGTTTGATCCAGCCACTGTATGGCTGACCTTCAGATGATGCCTGACCAAAGTGATTCATATAAGTAACACTCAGGGCTAAAGACCAATATAGAGTTGTCCTGAAAAGGGCACTTTGAGAGTCCATTTGTAATATGAATAGGTACTCATTTATATGTAAAACTTCATTTTTTATACAGTTTTTGCTTTAGCCTGACAAAAGACTACACAACACACCTTCCAGTTTGATGTCTGAAACTGTGTTAGAGCTACTGGAAAAATACACAATAATCAGATTATAAATAGACTGACAGATTTCTCAGATGTGTTTTATGTGTAAAAAAAAAAACTAGGTTTGTCAAATTATTAAACTATACACTTTGAAAAGATGAGTTAATAAGTGCTTATTTAAATAATATATTATAGTTGTATATTAATGTAAAATAACATTTTGTAAGATTATTAAAATAACTGTCTGTAATACATATTGTATAGATTTTGTTGTCAAAATTGTAGCTATTTCTCAGCTTAGGAAAAACCAGACCATTTGCTGATATGGTATATATTAAAGGCCTTTGTCTGTTTTTTTTTTTTGTTTTGTTTTGTTTTGTTTTGTTTTGTTTTTTTTTGTCTGACATTGTCACATGTTTAAAATAAACACAATTTAACGTTGTGCCAATCATGTTCACATTTGTCCATCATCAAAGTTTTCAGAACAGGGTTGATTTTCTGAATTTTTCCTCACAGCAAACTTAATAAATTGATGGAACAATTTAATGGACTCTCAAGAAGGTGTAAACGCTGCGTGCACCAACTAGGCAACGGGGCAGCTCAGCCATTATGCCTAACTGGATCTGGTGGGATCTCCGCCACAGCATGGAAACACTGAGACTATCAGCTCTGCAGAAAAGTGTGATAAACAGACTGGGGCAGTTTGGATCACTTATTAACCTCCTTGCTGCTTTTGATGCCTTCTCAGGATTGGATGGAGCCTTTTTTTTTTTTTTTTTTTTTTTTTTTGATTAAAAATGCAACTTTTGAATAGAATAATAAAATTCATCAGACTCAGTGTGTAAGGTTTCTACTGTGTAACAGTTTTTATCAGATGACTGATTAAAAAAACACACACAAAAAATACAGACTTGGGGTGCAGAGGCCTTTACACTGAAAGTCTGTGTAAATATATATCCAGAAAAAAGTTGAAATGTTATATATAGAGTCATCTATAGCTGCTATCTGCACTGTTTTGTGAAACTGAGGCCTAAAGATATTTCTAATATTAGCTAAAAAGAGCTTTGTAAGCTGTTTCCATATGACTATTTCCCATGCCATAATATTATACTGTAAATATTTTGTTCTTGTTTGGCTCAGCATTGAAAGTGTCTGACTCATGCATGTCACTGTCCATAAAATGCTCGCTGCATCCATTCTTCCATTCCCTCTATCCTGGCCAGTATTCACTATCTGCTGCAAAGTCACACGAGCTTGTGGAAGCTACAGTTGAGGTAGAAACCCAAACAATGGTCCACCATCTGTCATTCTCTCATTAGAGCATAAAGTATGTTAATGCAGCCACTCTGTGGCCTTCATGTGCTGCTGCTAAGTCAAGGACAAAATTGAATTGCTTCCCGAAACTGTGTCTTCACGTATGCTTGGCATTTCAGCTACAGTATGTCCCTTAATGCCCCCCTCTCTTCCTCCACAACTTGCTCTGAATGCCCCAGTCTTATTCAGGAGGGGAAAAAAATCTTTCTGAGCTCTTAATTCCTTTCCTAGTAATTCCCTATCATACATAATTATTCCAGGGTCATGCTGATATCACCATATTGACTACCAAATTGTCTCCCAAAACAGTATTTCAATGAGCAGAGCCACTTCAGTCAATAATCTCTACAGGTACATCAGCTGATTGGTTCCTGACTGGCTCGCTTTTCATACTGAACCAATCATCATCGCTCTCTCCCTAAATTCAAATCCCTTTAAATAACATGTCAGCTTACCTTGACAGGTTGCTGTCTAGCTGCCCTGCTGCTGCCTCTCATGTGTTACAGCATTGCTTTAAGTCAGCTCTTCCCCAGCTTTTGCTTTTATCCCTACAAAATATGCATATGCAGGACAAATTTATGAAACTAAATGTATGCAGCAGCTAACATAAAAGCGGATCTAGTCTGCTACAGTCAAACCCATTGTCATGCCTCATCATTTAATAAATACATTTTCCTACACGAGTTGTCCTGATTGAACTGTAGTCATGGACTGTACATGAATCTGGTAAAGCAAACAATTACCATTACTGCAGTGGCATCTCACCCTTTTGAATACAAACTTTAACACTATTTTTTTTTTTTATCTTGTTTTTACCTTTTACACAGAGCTTTGACAAAAGAACAATGTCTAGGAGAAAAAAGTGTGAAATAAATCATGAAATAGAAGTGTTTCTTGATTGATAATGAATATGCTAACATAGTTTTCAGAATCTGATGGTAGGTAGGACCATTACACAGCACTTCAGCCACTTCAGTGTAAGTTATATCATGTAGGATGACAGTGCTTATTTTTTCTCTCAAGCCTAATACCACGACCAGTTTCTAATGTTTAAAAATTAAGTAACATGCACATTCACACATGGCACCTTGATCTCTGAGTGGAGGCTATTACCTAAATACAAGTCATGCACACATTATTACAATATACAATTTCACTGTGAACTGTAGTAATTTCCTTACTACCGCAACAATTTTATTTTTATTTTATGTATCCTTTATTCAGCCAAGAAGATCCCATTGAGATACAAAATCTCTTATACCAGGGAGTCCTGGTCAAGATGGCAGCACAATCAGTTTCACATAAAATACAATTGGAGGGTGATGAGAGCTGAAACTCTATTTGTAAACACAAAAAAAGTCAGTCCTGCCTCCGGGCTCACGGCAGCGTAGTTATACAAAACCACAAGTTAAGATGAAAAATGTGTTTTGGGGATGGAAATAAGTGATCTACTTCACTCTCACAAGGGTCTTTTTGGATTACCGGGATTATTTTGTCTCTGACCTCCAATTCAAAAATGCGGTGAGGCTGAGACAGGGTAAACAATTGCTTTGAATAAGCTTTTCCTGTCACCACAGTGCTGATTGCAGCGACTTACAAAGCAGCAAAGTCAATCCCACATGTCACAGTTAGTAAAAAGGAGAACAGCTCCTTCTTGTGGTGGTCGCAGAACCCTTACTAGAGGCCCGTTCTTCCTTCCAACCCCATAGTAACTACCAACTATACACATAGCTTATCTAACAGGACAGAGGGCCCAATTTCTTGCAACACGTTAAAACCTTATGATGTCATAAGTCTGGGCCAAGTCTGACAGATTCTGCCTACTAGGACCAGGTATCAGGTCCTGTTCACCTTGCAAGGCACCTATACTAGTGAAACTGAAGATAGGGTGGGTTTGAGATATCGAGTGTATCATTCCTAACACCTAACCTGAACTTCCTGCATACAGAGCTGGGGAACATCTTTTTCAGGTTCCCATTATTTGCTATATAGAGCTGGGGAACATAGGAGCATAGGACCCTGGAAACATAAAACCTTAGGAACATAGGACCCAGGGAACATAGGACCCTGGGAACATAGGGCCCTGGGAGAGTACATACTGTATGTAGAACTGGGGAACATATAGGACCTCTCATGTTCCTGTCCTGTTCCCATTAGGTGTTGTATAAATCTGGGGAACATAGGACCCTGTGAACATAGGAATCGCCACTTTCTCTCACCAGCTGTTTTGGGAGTCAGTTTGGGAGTTAACATGGCAGCATCAACAGAGCAGTGATATGAGTCATGATTTCAGCTAATGATGGTTCTGAAGCTCATTCATAACATTGTCGGTCAGTCTGTAATTGTAGGTCAGTCTGGAGAAGAGCATCAGCTGTTAAGGTAAATGTCTCACTGATGAAAACAGTTACTCCCTTATGACATTCTAGAGCCACATGCGTGGGCGCTGAGCTTACTTAACTTTTTTTTTTTTTTTTTTTTTTTTTTTTAAGTCCCAAACATCACTGGTACTAAGACCTGTGGCCTTTTGTGTCTCTGTGCATGTGTGTGTGTGAGAGAGAGAGAGAGAGATGAGATGAGATGGAAAGTAAGCATTCAGGGACATCCAGCCTCATTTTGAAAGCCCCCTGAATATTTCATAACATTTAATACTTAATTAGTCTTTCTGATAACCCCACAAATTATTAAAAATGTAAAGTGACCCATGTGCCAGCTTGAAGGTGACAGCCAAGCTACCACAAGATATATTCCTGCAGTTAAATCTACTGCAAGTTAAGGTTTAGGGCATTCTTGTTTAGGCAGGCAAGTTGAATAAATGCAGTTTTACACTGAATAAAAGAATAGTAGAGTCGAAATTGCTCATTTTCAGTTATTCAAGCTGTAGCGGCTGTCCGGCTTTAAAGCAATTCTTCACCCATAACCTATAATCATTTTTATATCAAATATTTACCATGTGCTGCTTTCGACCTCTGACAAAGACTCTTTACTTGCAAATCTTTATGGTAAGCTAGTATTTCAAAAACACCAGCCATCTCTGATCCAAAGGAAAAAAAACTGGGTCAATTTTTGTGTTTTGCTGTTTTAAAATTGCAAAACTATGGACCGAATTTCTTCCCTGGCATCTCACAGCACAAGCTCACATGGATGTGACAAGTAAAAAAAGAGATTTGGAGAGTGCTGCAGACATCATATTCCTCAGCACTCTTATGGTCAAGTAGAGAGAGAAATACAGTTGGAGAACGTAGACAACACTGGTTGGAAATCACTGTCGGAATCAGTGGTGGTTGCACTTTTGGTTTCTTTTTCTTCTCTACTCCAGACATTTTATTTATTGTTTTTTTTTTCATTGATCCCTAATTGTGGTATGTACAGAATGCATACACTAGTAGGAGGCATTGTCAGTCAGGGCATTTTAAATAATGACATTGCTTGTAATATCCAGATTGCAGCCCAATTTATGTTCACACATAACTGAGATTGGAGGGCAATGTGAGCCAGGCCACTGCAACGTGTGGAATTTGTGATTGGATCTCAATGTGGCCAAGATATGACCTCAACACGTACACACCTAACAGTTATTGCTTCCTGTCATGATTGAATGTGCAAGGTTGCATTTAAATGACAGGTGTAACTGTGACCAATTAGTCCAGGCTGCTTTCTCTCAAGAGGAAACTGTCCCTGTGCACAGAGCCCCAAATATGTCTTCACGGGCAGACACTGTCCCTTTTTAAGCTGAATCTATAGTTCTGGACATAGTGTTAAAGATGTTCATGGTGTACCACAATATGTCAAACAATGATTTACAAATTGTGCCGCCACAACTTACTTTATGCAGCTTTTGCAACTATTTTCCATTATTCTGTCAGTTTTCGGTTGCTTGTTTTACTCAAGTGAAAAAAAGTTTTTGGCCACATAAATATGCACGGTATCATCACTATTTCCAGTACTGCAAGAACAATGATAATCTGATAAAGCTGTTCACATAATAACCTGACAACTCCTTATAATAATCCCATTTTCAAAGTGCCTAAAGTGCTTATTTTAATTATCTAGAGAAAATTATGAAAATCATTTCAGTAATGAAAAAAACAAACAAACAAATACCAGATTCTTATCATATCAGATTTTAAACAATTACAGCCATTTGTCTGCTTTGTCACATTATGTTGCTCATTGCAGCCATAAGCCTTTCTTGGTTGCAATCAAAAATAAAATGCTTGAGGTGCTACTTTGGAGAGCTGGTCAATTAGAAGTAGATGATGCATGCAGTTATTGCACCTCCAGCAACCTGGTGGGAAAAAATGTACTTGGGCACAGCAAAGTTACCACTTCATCAATGTAAAGTCACTGTGCTTATTCTGCAATGGCACAAAATAGGGCCTAATAATAACTTTGGTGTGTGTGTGTGTGTGTGTGTGTGTGTGTGTGTGTGGTAGTGGTAGCTGCCCAGTACAGCCATAATATTGCTCTCTTGCCCACCTATGAGCACCACAGGATTGTTATGTCAAGTATGATTGTACTTTGTGAAAGAGAGCACTGTTCTCGTTCACTTCCTCCACTTATATGTTCTTTTCTGCTTCCAGGATTCAAACCATGGACAATTCTACTTCTCTAACCTTCAGACTGAGCCTAAGTCTTACCAGTCAGTTTGGCAAACAAAATCATATTTGATTTTGTCAACACAGAGAGTGATGCAGCAGTAATCTCATCTACCGTTGGATGAAACTGATTATTTGTTTCTCACCGCCACACTAATTTTCTCTCTCAAAGGTTATTTAAAGATGGAAAACATAGCAGAGGGAGGTGACAAAGCAATTAACCCGTTAATAAGGCCATCTGTGCATGGTGTTCACATTATAAATCTTTCATGGTGCTGAGATAATTTATTCTGAGTAATCAAGTGTTTTTTTTTTTTTTTTTTTGTAGCATTTTGCAGAGATTGCATTTTCAAAGCCTTCCTTTGGAAAAAAAAAAAATGGAACACTAGCCAGCACTCTCAAGATATGAATGTCTGCATTTAGGAGCCACAGTGAACATGTTCTGGCTGTACAGCTTTAATCAGCCTTTACATATTTGTGACTGCTGTATATTAGAAGAGGAGGCTTCTTTTAAAAGATTTTTCACGCCTTATACACCACATCTTTGTTTTTTAAGCGGAGAACCTCTTGCCTGTTTTGGTACCACTGTTGGAAATGACTGGTCTGTGGATCATGGATGGACAGTCCTACACTCCCACCTTCAACCAACAGTGTGGCCTACTCAAAAATTTCAGCTTGAAGTTGACACTGATAGTCTGCTCTTTGACATCATAGTTATTGTCATTTCATATCACTTCATATCCAATATAAAAATTAATATGTAGACACAATTTTTTTGACATTATGTCATACTGTGGAAAAAAGTTTCTGGAACTCAACTAGTTTAAAAAAACTAAAATTAATTTTAAAAAAGTAAGCTTACACAAATATGATCCCTGCTCTAGAATGTATGGTGTGCACAGCCATCTTAGCAATCTCTAATTCATGAGCCATTTTTTATTAATCAAATATTACACATCTGAAGTGGGATTATAACACAACTGTACAGCTATTTTTTGTGGGTTATACTTTTGATGCTTAAATTATCTAATAGTCTCTAATAGTCTAATAGTCTTTCTTTTTTCGATTTGACCTGCCAGAGGACGGGAAGAACAAGTTCAAGGGAATGTCATCCCTGGCCCACAAACCCTTTCAGCTCACAGTGAAAAATGCTTTGAATCACCCGAGTGCTGATTCAGTCATAACGAAAGCAAGGAAGCTGGAACACGCTGTGAGGAAATCATCAGTGGCAAATGAATTAATCATCAAAATGCGTGCAAAAACTCTAGTCGGGGATTGTAGCACACCCTGGAACAGCACTTTTGATATGCTGAGAAGACCAGAGCTGAACTAAACTGACTACTTGAGGAGTTGGGCATGGAGACACTCCTCACAAGCGACTGGGCTAAACCTGAGACCCTTCTCAAGCTGCTTGAGCCCTTAACCATTAATGAAGACCAGCCTCAGATTGACAGCCAGCCACTCTCACAAGTATTGCCATGCCCACTCTACCTTGAGGCACACATGCAGACAGCTACTGTTGTGAATCAATTAGCCAAAGTGCTGCTAAAGTTGTTGTGAGTGCATTTCACTGGTATTCTTAGCCCTGATTCCACACAGTTTGATGCTACATCAGCAGGAGACTGCCTTATGGATCCAAGTATTTTGCAGGTTCTTCAATCACCAGACACAGTGCCACTGAGTTGGGCAGCATGGTCCTTTGAGCAGGATCTGGCAGCTCAGTATAACCCAGCCACCTCTTGTCAGGATGATGTTGCACTGCAAGGGCCACTTCAACTCTAATCTCCTACTGTCCTTCGGAAATACCGCTTCCTTGCATCCACAAATCAGCCCAATGTGACTGACAGTCTGTTAGACCAAAAAGAAGAGGTATGTCAACAGTGTCAAACAGGGTGTGCTTAATGAGATATTTTTGCAGTTCTGGACATCAAGAGAGGCTGTCCATCCAAAAAGTGCCCCCGTGGTATTGGATCTCATTAGTGCTCATGCCTCACAAGCCTTTGTGGAGCATATTTTGTCTGTGTGTGGTGCTGTCATGTGGCCTGAGAAAACAGAACAATCACATCTCTGGAGCAACGTGTTTTCCTCAAGATCAACAAGAAATTGGTGCTTGACTGAAGTACACCAATCTCTCTCTGTCACCCACCCACCCAGCCACACACACTTGAAATCTTGAGAAGCTGGCTTTAAAACAGCAGATACATTTGTAATGCAAGGATTTTTTTGGTTTATTGTGTTGGACGCAAGGCTATGTAAATTTAACATAGAAAAGCAAAGCACAAAAGCTTCCAGCTGAGATGGAGCAGTTTCTTGCTAGTCCAAAACATTCACTGTATTAACCCTCCTGTTATGTTCAAATTTTACTAACATCCCTTATGTTTGGGGTCAATTTGACCCCAGCAGTTTAAACCTCAACAAAATTATTATAATTCAAATTGTTACCAAAGCTTATGTGTCAGGTACTTTATGTTTCTTTGTTGACGACCTAAATAGTCCTTTAAATAAAACATAACCCCCCCCCACCCCCACTTATACATCCAGTATTCCTATTACGCGACTATGGAAAAATATGCAAATCACCATAAAATCTCACTGATTGACCTAAAATTGGAAAGAAATATCGTTTTGGTGTTTTAATGGCTATCTATTATTTCTAAGAACATATTTTTGTTATTTATAACATTTGGAAAGAAAATCAATTTCTATTATCAAGGATAGTAACATGTCTTATGTTCGGGGTCAATTTGACCCCATGGAAAAAGAAACACAACTTCTGAGTGAGTAACCCAATGTAGGCCTGCAAATGGGTAACATCCAAGTCTTTCCAACTGTCCCCATACACACACCTCCCCTCTAAGTTTGTCATCACAAGTATATCCCCACCTCATTGTGTTACAAAGGGCTCAAATGCTGATTTTATGTCTTGGACATGGCTGACAGCTTATCTGCTGGGGCCTGGAACCATTTTGATGACATTAGCAGCACTAAGTCTACCCTGTTGTTCATGTGGGGAGAGGGACCATGATACCTCTCCATTTTTGGAAGGTAACATGTCTGCTGGTGGTTGAGAGACAACAGGAGGGTCAGAACTGAGGGTTTCATTCTCATCAGAGGATGCCTCATAACCAGGGTCCTCCTCAACATGATCCTCTGTCTCTGACACTGTCAAAGAGCTTTGACAAAACCTCACTGGCAGAAAACCTTTGCTTCGCGTTCATATTCAACTGAGAGAGAGCATAAAGTGAGAGTACACAGAGCAACAAGAGAAATGATTTAGAAGGCTGCTGTGCAAGCTTCTATATGTTTGCTCCCCCCTACAGTGACCTCATTTTCATCCAAAACAAAAATTGTGTAAAACGGTGTTTTATACAGCTAAAACAGCCTGGGGTCAAATTGACCCCAAACACCACCGATGCGTACAAAATGCGTACAGGACACGGAAAACATATCATCATGTGAATTTGATTTGATTTGATTTATTTATTTTTTTGAAAACAGGGACAAGGTACAGGGGACATTAACCCGAAAGGGAGAGATGCACTGTACAAGGCTATAGCCCTAAAGCTAATTTCCACCCTTAGTCCCTGAACAAACAAAATGTACAATCATTAAAATATTGTAAACTAATAAACCATCGGCCATAGTTACTTACAAAGCTAATACAAAGCTCAGACCCTTAAAACCCAAAATCCCCCCCCCCCCCCGCATGTGCTTACACACACACACACACACACACACACACACACACACGCACACAGCCGCAGGTGCGACTACAGGTGCGAGCAGCTCTGGTGTGACAGTAGCCACTGCTTTGTTAAGCGGGAAAAAGTGTGTAGATTTGTTGTGGTTGTGAGTTTGGTTGGGAGGCTATTCCACTGTTTTATGGCAGTGAAGATGAAAGACGTTAAAAACTGAATGGGGTCAAATTGACCCCAAACATAACAGGAGGGTTAATGATGTCAAGTACAACATGTGACCTATTGTATTGTTAATCAACTACAATGATTTGCCATAGAGCTGCAGCACCTGCATCTAGTGCTGGGCTGTCCACTTGGTTGATTGGTTCATTTTGAGTTGGTTCATCTAATTCAATCCAACCTCTGAAGTTTATTGGATTTTTTTTTTTTTTTTTTTTTTTTTTTTTTTTTTTCATGTTTTTCAGATTGTTTCTCAGATTGTGCTCCCTGACATTCCAGGCTTCCAATAATGTCATGTGTGGCTCATGAATGGGTTAAATACATGCTGTTCATGTGTGTCTTTAGTCTGTTGGCTATTTTGATAATTTAATGAAGCCTTGGCTGTAGTTTCTCACTGGCATAGCAGCCAGCCATCACTGCTTCACTCCATCCCTGTGCTCATTACTTTACTGAGTCAGTGAGTGGGCAGGGGAAAGGGAAGGGATGAGAATGGGCAGTACTGCTTGTTTCAGGGAACTCAAACTACAGTATTCTCAGCTTTCTGATTGGAAGTCATCAGTGCGAGAGGTTTGAATATATTTTCCTAGTATGTATCAAACTTGATAAGTGATGAGTTCAAAATGATTTGCTCATTCATTTTTAGCCAGCACACTACCTGCATCTCACCTCAGAAGCGGAGTTACACACATTTTGCACTTATAAGGCTGCAAACTGTGTATACTACTTACACATGTGTGCCTGTCATTGTTGCCTGTTTGTAGTTGTCTTTTGTGGATGGTTATTCATCTGTCCTAAGTGAATCCATTTTTTTTTTTTTTTTTAAATTAAAACTAACACTGAAAGTAATGAAAACTAAACTAAAGCTAAGCATTTTCAATGAATAAATAAATAAACTAGCAAAGCCATTTTTAAAAACTAATTAAAACTAAACTGAAATTGGGAAAAAAAAAAAAATCACAATGAAATGAAAATAAAAACTAATGAAAAATGCAAAACTATAATGACTTCGGTTTGGAGAGTAGAAGAGTTTGAGGAAGGAGAAAACCCGTCAGCTTTATAGTCTGAGCTCTGGATGCCAAGAATGATAACCCGATGAAACACTTAATGTACGCTTTTAAATGTCTCATGAATCCAGTTTGGATATCACATGTCAAAAATAAATAAATAAATAAAATAAATTAAAAAAAAAAAAAAACATTCAAACTGAGCAAATTGTCCTCATATTTTGGGCTATGATGGCATAAAATACTTAAAATTTGTGGTGAATTAATTGGCATTCATCATTTTTTACCATATCACAGTGTCGTGCTCTCCCCTTTGAAACTACATACTGCCATTAATGTAGCTTTAATATTCTGTGGATTCTGTGATATTTTGTTTGCACGCTGTCTGCTGTCATTGTGCCCCTGAGAAAATATTGCTCTGTTGGAGCTTAGTGACCAACAGCTGACTATGTTTGTGAGTTAAGATGGGTGTTGTTCAAAAACACAAGTTTAAAAAAAAAAAAAAAAAAAAAAGTGCAACAGAAATGGAAAGTGGTCATAATATGTTGCTAAATTTGAGGATTCCAGTGGATTACATTACTGACTTTCAGCAGGAAATCAGTCACCTTCATGGAACTGCAGCATTTCATTTTGAATAGAGGCTTTCCAACTGTTTATTCCTTAGTCCCTGAATGTGACTTCAGGCTGGCAGTAGAGAATAAACTGAGAGGAAGGAGTATCTTAATCATCATGGCAGCAGCTCTTCTTTTACTCCCTGCATTTTCTAAACACAAGTGCTCTCAAAAAGTAAAAGTATATCACCCAAACACTGTGCAGCTTCCATCAATATCAGCTATAATTGTCACAGGTTTGCTCCTAAAAACACACTCAGACACACACATACACGTGTGCGTGTGCACACACACACACACACACACACACACAGCATTAAAAATCAGCTTGTCTGTGAAGTGTTCAGTGTCATTTTACTGTTCAGTATGGAGCAAACATTATTTATTTCAACCAAAAGGAATGGGGTGAGGTGATAGACAAGTGCTGTGTGAACTCAGAGTCACATGATGTTTTTTTTCTGCAGGAGTAAACACACACACACACACACACACACTCACACAAAAACACACATACACATGGGTATACGCACAATCTCAAACTCACATGCCTGCAAGTGTGCACTGAAGCAAACAGGCAAACGTGCACACACACACACACACACACACACACACACACATGTACGGCGCACACACAGACACACACACACATGTACGGCGCACACACATACATACACACACACACACACACACACACACACACACACACACACACACACACACATGCACTAACACAATGGAGTCAGAGCTGTTTGAAATGCATTGAGGTTGCCCAGCAATGTTCTGGTTATTGTGAATTCCACTGTGGGCAACTGTTCTGTCCTCAAGCAAACAGACACAGAGCTGGTAAGCCCCTGGATTTTTAATGCATCAAACAGTGTCTCTGCCTGCCTGTCTGTCTGTCTGTCTATCCATGACTACCTACCTATCTGTCTGTCTGTCTGTCAATAAGGCTTAATATTCCCTCAATTGGCCCTTTATTCTCTATAGCTCAGATGGTGAATGAAAACACGGTGACCCACTTTCTGCTTTGCTCTGGTCCTAACTCACAAACCAATACTCGTTTTTGGTGTTAACTGCAGCAACAGAGAGGGAGAGAGAGACAGAAAGATTTGATGGTAGTGAGGGGATCATCTCGCCTCTTCTAGATTGGTTGGTATAGTCTATGCCACTGCATTGAGGGGAAAATCAATTTAAAATCATCTTAAAGAATATGTTGATCATGCCCTCTCACTACCAATGCTGTTTACATCTCGCCATGTTGGACTGAGCATGTTTTATCACTCTTGACTTGACTGAATGAATTCTCAGTCCAAGGACAGACAGCATGTCAGACGTCTGAACAAGGGTTTACATTTTTTACAATCCATTTTACACTATAAATTGTTCAGAGCTGCATCATGCCCTTTAACTGACCCCCTAGCTCTCTTATTTACTGATTCAGATCTGCTTTTGTCCTATTTCCTCTTAATAAACAGAGGTGTATCACTTCTGTTTGACATGACACAGATGATGATCCCACAATTGAAATATTTGCCCATTTAATCTCACTGAGCACATTTTCTGCACTTTTCATTTGAGCGTGGCTATACACAAATTCGTTCATATTTTTGTACTTCAACCTCTGTCAAAGATTTTTTTTTTCAGCAAGTGCAGTGTGCGGATGTCGCCTGGACCTGATCTGAGCCTCATCCTGACACCTTCGCAGCCCTTACCGTACATGAAAGATTTAGAAAGGACTTTGTAGTTTTTGGAATTTACTGAGGTATTCTATTCAAAAAGTGGCAAAGGTTGAAGGCCATTTAGACTAAAATAACAAAAAACATTGCATACATGCAACTCAGGGATAAGTTAAGTGTGTTGCTTAAGGACATTTTGGATGCTGCATGGATCAAACGTGGCCTTCAGTGATTTAATGAGATAAACCAGCAAATGCTTTATTTCTCTTAAATTTGTAAATTATTTATTTTCTTTTTTGTTTACAGTGTAATTAGCATTTTATAGTAGGCTATAAGGATCTATTGCCACTAGATAAACAGATACAGCATATACAGCAGATGAAGCAGTTGGCATGTACATATGAGTTCTCAGAATAAATGTATTTACATCACTTATATCAGATATGCTGAATTAATGACTTTTAAGTTTTAAAATGTATGAATACCAACCAAAAAAACAACTGTTTATTACTAATAAGTTGGTCTTCTCACTTCAGATAAGCAATGGAGTGAATGATCAACTTGGGACACATGTATAATTTTGTATGTTTTCGTCACTTAACAGGTCAGTTGACCAGCAAAACAAATCTCCCAAAAGGCTCATGTATTTCTTCACTGAAACAGAATGTCTCCTGTCAAACTTTCATGATGAAAAATGCTGTGAGAGTAGAACAGTGTGAATCCTAGTCTCTTTTTGCTTGAAGGTATTCACTCACACTTAACATCCTCTGATGAGGGGAAATCAAAGCCCACATCTTTTTAAAGGCTGGAAGTACAGAGGCACTTCAGAAGAGTGGCACTTGTCTCTGAGAGGACTTGTGGCCTGCACAGAGACCAATACAGGTTGATACTTCATTGACTGTTAGTGTGTGTGCATGTGTGTGTATGTGTGTGCTCTTTCCACACGTCACATTTTACTGTGGTATTGTTTTGGATAACCGGACTAAATTCTGCTAAAACTTCACCAACTTGCACTCTATTCATAAGCCATGCACTAAAGACAATATTGTATTGTAAAACAGTATATTTTACAGGAATCTTGCCCAATGGCATATGCCTCGGTTTGGAAATACGGGTTAATTTGTATTCATATTCCAAATGAACATCAAAGAGTTTTTAATGCACAATGTGGAGGCATAAATCCCACCAGTGAAAACCCATTTACAAACACACACCTTGGAGTGAGGAGATAATTTCAGGAGTGATATGGTGTAAAAATAAATAAATAAAAAATTGTGACCAGGCTATTTTTGTGTAGGTCACGCAGCCTAGCAACAAAGATGTTACCAGCCGACTTGCCAAGCATTAGCCAAGTCATCTGGTAGCATCTTCATTATTCAGCTTGAGCAGTACATTAGCACAGTATTGCAGATGCCATGGATTTTCTAAAATGGATTACATAAAAACAGCTCAGGTAGTGCAGTGTTGGTGTCAGCATTACATCAATACTATTTGCTGGGCAATGAAAGCAACGGTTTTGAAGCGATTGGTATTTTAAAAAGGTCCAATAAGCCATTTCACTCTAAAGCAGCCATTTTTACACTATTTGAAGTCAATATTGACACCTAAAGGCTTGATTTATTGGATCCTCTGTTCCCCATAGTGTTGTGCTGAGTCATGATCTGAACATGGCAGCCTCCATGATAGGGTAACCTGCACTACATGTACTAAAATATCTTTTTGTAAACATACAACAAAAAAAATTGAATCACCTCATGTAAGTGTACATTATAAAACATACTTGACATGAATAATCATACTCTAAACACTGCTGACTGATTCTTTAAAAATGGGGCGTGGAGTGGCAATTAATGGCTAATGTAGGGCTATGTAGTTAGCTTCAAGACCCCTTCAGACAGTTCTTGAAATGTGTTCTTTGCTTAGTCTGCAAAAAAGTGCAATAACCCACTGGAATTATTTGAAAGCACCTCTTTCTCGTAATCCTTCAAAGATGCTATGAATATGCAAATTTGTAGTGCCCCCCAGAGATACCCCTGAGTCCTTCCCCCAGGTGAACTACCTGCTAAACACTGTGCCTCATCCTGTGATGGCAACAGGCAACATTGATTAAATACAGGCCCATATGCTTCACCCTCAGTCAGACTCTGATTTCAAATAAGAAGCAACTGTATATCAATTCTGGAGACTTGTTGTTATAGGATAGTTTTAGATGATAGATTTACTACTAAATTTGTTTATGTCAGTCTGCAAGAGTGACAGTGAGTGTGTAGATACCTGATCCGGGCCCATCAGGACCTGTCGTGACCTGATGGGTTAGGCCGGGTTCGAACAAAAATTTTGAAATTATGCTCAGGTTCAGATCGGGTTCGGTCATGTCGGTGTTAGTTTAGTGAAAAATGATGGACCTACTGTCTGCACTGAGCAACTTCCTGTATAGGAAGGCAACATATAGGCTATTTCAGGTGGTAAATGTAACCTAGTGATGGAGAGCAAGCAAAATTGTGGGCTCGGGTTAGTTCAGACACAGAAAAGAATGCCTGTCGGGTTCGGGTTAGGCTCGGTTACTATAGTCTCGGACTTGGGTTGGGTTTGGGCAAAAATGCGGCCTGATCCGCACTCTAGTCTGCTTAACATATTAAATATTAACCACTTAACATATTAACATATGTCTAGTTTGTGTTGGTCATCGCTTTGATTGTACCATTTTTTTGCGAGAGACATACATGTTTACGTTCACAGCACCCATAATGCTGACGTGTGACATCAGCATTATGGGAACGGTTGGCTTTCGTCCGCTGTCTACAGTGGAAATCGTTTTACATAACCAAAACACTACTGTGCTAGTTTCAGCAGCATCAGATGTTACAATTTAATTTGCACACCTTTGCACAGTAGAGGGTCTACTGTGATAGGTTGTGATGGCACAGTTTCAGGAAAGTAAGGACAAGCCTCTCCCCTTCAGCAGAGGAAGTGCAGAAGAGGCACAGGCATCCCTTCCAAGCCTCCAAGAAAATTAAAATATAAACAAAACCTGTTTTTGAGTGAAGAGGGTTTTTACGTTTTGTTTGTTGCCATGGTTACAGGGCCTAAGTTAGTTTGGAACCTCATGGCTCTGGATGAATATAGAACAATTAGAAAAAAGGCTGGACTGCATGTACATTACACAGAAAGATTGCACACCCCTTGGCCAATCAGAGACAAGTAATCACCCAGACCGTGGTATAAATACATTTAGTAAATGCTCCAGTTATGTGTGCCTTAACACTCAAATTGATGGAGCTGTCTGTGTGTGTTTAGTCGGTCCACATACACCAGGGAGAGATTAGTGGTCCCTCAGAGTGGTTTTCCTGCCAAGGCCTCTTTGCAGGGAGCCCTTACATAAAAAGCAGCACAGGCACCCTTCTGCCATCCTGACCTGCTATACCTCGCTGATTTGCAATATAGATATTTTTATGAGAAACTGGTGGAGGTGTTGAGTGGAAGTGGAAGACAGACCCCTGGCTGATAATGAGGACTAAGAAACAGTCATGATTTAGTTCCTGGACATTCAGTTCACTGGAAGCAACTGCAATTTTTTCCAATTTCAAGTGCAGCTATTATATAATGATAGATACAGTGCATAGAGGGCTTTATGGGCCATTGCCAATTGAACAGCTGAAAAAAGAGTAAATGATGTTACTAATTTACATTTTGCTCCAGACTGTCAGAGGCTATTTTTTTTTTAAATCTGAAATCTTTTTTTTTTTTCAACACTATATAGTACATATGAACCCAGTAGCATATTGCAAAATTAACTTTCATGTCTCACCCAAGTAGTAGCAGGCCTCTCTTTCCTGTTTCCTGCAGCTGAAATAAGCTCAAAACCTGATTTTGCAAACAAACAGTAGTTGAGCAGTAGTTTAGTCATCATCATGTAAAAATGTTTTTAAAAATGGGGACATTTGTAAAATTGTCTGCTTGGCAATGGAGGAAGGGAGGCTGCCATGGACTCCTGAGTTCACTGGGAGTGTATCTATTGGCGCTTTTCCACTAGTACCTACTCGGCTCTGCTCAGCTCGCCTCGGTTTCGGTGGTTTTCCATTACAATTGAGTACCACCTCGCCGTCGGTGAAGTCGTCATAGCAAGGCGGCCACACCGCCAAGCACAGAAAAGTCTCCACCTCTTCATTTGACCATGGTAGCGGTTTGTTGCCATTTTCCAACTTTGTCAACTTCAGCGATGATCAATGTGCATAGTCGCTGTTGCCATTTTCTTTTAAAAATGCCAGGTTTGGTTTTCATGAAGGAGTCACTCTCATGTGTCATCACTCCCTGTCCAATCTGTGGCCTGCACGGCGTTTACGTCACATTTCGGCTCGAGTCAGCTCGACTACAGTTGAGCCGAGTCAAGCCGAGTAGGTACTAGTGGAAAAGCGCCATATGTTCCCAGGGTCCTATGTTTGCCGGTTCAGTATTGTAACACTCATCAACTCTAATGCTTGGATTAACTCAAACCTAACTAGGGGTATAACGATGCATCGATCTGGATCGATCCATCGATTGAGTGCTCACCAATGCAATAAGATCACTGCAGAGTGCGACCATCGATCATCATCATCATCTTTCAGATCATGCCACCTTTACTTTGAAATTCTCAGGAGGAGGATGTTCATCCTCTCTGGGAAATAAGTCAGCTATGTGGAAATACTTTGGACTCAGAAGAAAAGACAGGTCGACTGACAAAACACATGCTATATGCAGGTAATGCCGTTACGAGATAAGATACTCAGGAAACATGACAATGCTTTTATCCACAAAAACTGAATCACAACTCTACAAGAGCAGAGTAGCACAGCTGCCATTTCAGTAATAAACTTGTCAAGTTTATTACCCAACCTACATAGAACCCTGGGAAGACAGGACCCTATGATCATTGCTGGTCCACACCCTGATACACATATATAAAAATGAATACTACTGTCAGAGTGCACCTGAACATCTAATTTACTTGCTGTTTTTATTAAAGCAGAGAAAATCACATGCATTAATAAGCAATAGCTACTAGTTAGTACTGTCCATCAGCCATGCTCAAACCATTAACCCACCACAGCCTGTCATTTAACCATGTAAAAAGAATAGACTGAGCCACTTCAGAAACATGAGTTTTGTGCTTGAATGTGGACATTTGGATAAAATAAGAAAAATAATTGTTTCACTGAAATGGCTAATGTGGCTCTATTGCATGATTGATGGGGATTTCCACAATTTTTACCCCTGTATTGCCTCTGCTAGAGGGCTTGCTGTTGGATGGCTGCAAAATGAAATATCTTGTGTTTGACAGCCCTGGGCCCAGAGTTAGCCAGCCAGCCACTTCATGGTTTTTCGTCTCTACAAAGAAACGTTTATTAATGAGGAAACAGATCTGTTTTATCTGTCTCTTTTATTTTCTTCCTTTTTGTTTCTTTCCCCACTCTGCCTCTCTGCCTCTTCCTTCTTTTTTGTCTCTGTCGTAATCCATCTCTCTGTCCATTTCTCTCCCTCCCTCGCTACAGTAGCTCCAATAGCAGCAGGTTTTTGTTTGGGCCAGATAGATTTCTTTTCTTTTTGCTTCTGAGAGTAAGCAATAACTCAATTGTTATGCTAAGAGAAATACTGCTTGCAGCCAAAAACTAGCCTAATGCAAGGACACAAATATCAGCACCCACACAAGCACAGAAACAAAGATCCTCTCTCTCTCTCTCTCTCTCTCTCTCTCTCTCTCTCTCTCTCTCTCTAACTGAATAACTGAAAAACATAGGAGGTGTTTCATCCTTCAGTTAGGAGCAAGAGCCTCCAAAATCTGGCTAGATTTTCTTTCTTTCTTTCTTTTTTTTTTTTTTTTTGGCCTTTTTCTGTTCATATTTATAGTGTGTGGGTGGAAAGCAGTCTGTGGGGAGGGATTCCTCAGTTTCTATCCAAGCTTATTTTTTCCTCCAGTCTTTCTCTTCCTCTCTCCCTCCTCCCCATTTTCTCCATCTGTTTGATGCATCTCTTAATGTGCCACTTTTCCAAGCCTGCAAAACATCCTCAATTCTCCCTCTCCCTTTCCTTCAATTGTCTCCTACAGAGCTAATCAAATGAATCCACACGCTGGCCTTTTACAAGCCCTTTTTTGTTTCATTATTATAGTCCACACAACACCATAAACAGCCCATTGTGTACATCCTGCATGCTTGTGCTGCAGCCCCCTGCCTGGGTATAAATCATGCAATTACAGTACACACAGAGATTTAAACAGTCTAATGGATGTACCACCAAGTGAAACATTTCATGAGATGTAATGCTAAAATGCTTGAACAGGTTTTCCAGGTTTTCCAGATTGAAAGGTGTTGGCCTTGATTATGGGTGGGATGTTCTCTGTTCAGTCGCCCCAATAGACATGCAGATGCAGCTGTGATAGACTTGCATATCAGGTTTTGCATGCCATCAGAGGCAACTGATTTTTTACAACATCCACGATGCACAATGGAATGGTTTCTTTTCAACTACAGTGCCTCTGCCAACACTGAACAACTCTCAGTTTGCTTAGAGCCAAAAAATCCCACTATTTATTACCACAATTCCCACTTTAGCTGATTTTGATGATTCACAACAGTAATTCAATTTTGACTAGTCAAAACTGAAGTACAGATATCTGCAATAAGGTCACTGAAAAAGTCTTGACTAGTTGCACAATGGAAGATAAAGTGCATGTAATTTTGAGAGGTTGAGGGCGGGCAGGCAGCTCGGAGAGATGATCCTGGGGCACAAGGAAACAAGGGTTAATCTCAGGCAATGAAGGAATCAAAAGCATTATTAACAGCACGACAACATCGGCTAGACTCTTGTGTACCGCTGAAGCTGAGGTAACAATCTGGTGAAGTCTGGGAGTGAGAGCCAGGTTCTTATGCTGCAGGTCTGATGAGTAAATGAGAGGCAGGTGCGCTGATGGCAAGCAGGCTCAGGTGTGTGGGTGAAGCGAGGAGCCAGGAGAGAGAGAGAGAGAGATGCTGCACACACACACAGAAACACACACAAACACACACACACACACACACACACACACACACACACACACACACACACACACACACACACACACACACAGCAGATCACATGGGAGCGGGAAACACAGGAAAACACAGGGAAAACACAGAGACCATAACAGAAATTACAGCAAATTATAGATTTATTATCTCCACACACATTTGATGAGGCATAGGAAAGATCTGAGCCACCACCTGATGGCTCCTGTTCGCTGTAGCTTGTGAACACTGTAAATAAATGGTGTTTGCTTTTGCAGACGAAATAGTTATGAAATGCCATGTTGAAAAGGCTCATCATTGGGAAAAATGCTGAATGGCATTGCTTTTCAGAGCAGTGAAGAACACTGGCACATGCGCAAATTTTCATGTCAACTCTGAAAGCGCTAATGCCACTTTTCATTTTAAAGTATAATTTTTAAACAAAACTTTGAGAGTGGGGTCCACAGTCAGAGTGAGTAACGTTATTAAAGGCAGTCACTAAATCACAGACTGTGACAACTTGGTCAGTGGCATTTTACATTGTTGCTGGCAGGGCATTAGTGGGGCTACACTAATTATGGGCTAATCACAGAAAGTAACGTCCTGGAACAGAGCTAACCTTCCTTCAAAATTACCTTGCCCTGACCACACCATGTTTACTAACAGTTCACTCTAAGTAAATTGTACACTTGCTGTGCCTATGCATGGTTACTCTATTTATTAACTTTTTTTTTTCAACTCTCAGTGGACCCTTAATTTTCAAAATGGACATCAAGTAGAAATTAGAAGACTTGAAAGTAGCTCTTGAGACCATTACCTCATGAGTAAAATGTTTATTGAGGTAAAAGTGTGAGGTAGTGTTTGATCTGTGGACTTCAGTAAACTCAGATGCAGTCAATGTGGTTGCCATGGTGGCCATCAGAATGACTTGAAGATAAGGTTCACCGTTCATGCACCAAGTTTGAATGTAGCTCCTTGACAGAAGAAACTATAGTTACCAGGACAGAATTAGTGTGTAAGTCTTTAGTTCTACTGTGGATGGATTACAGTTCATCTATTTATTAGTCAGAGGTTTGGATTTTTTTTTTTTTTTTTTTTTTTAAAGGGTTCTGTATTGTAAATGAATTATGAGGTTCTGCTGTTGATGGATCTTACAGTTAATTTGTTAGTTGCACTGCTTAAACATGTAATTTTGTTGGTATCATGTTTGGATAAATGAGGTTCTGCTCTGTGCATGGACTAAAGTGAGTTTGGTAATAGGACATTTCAATAAATGAGAGAACTGATAATAACTATAGTTTGGTAGAGTGGGCCTCTACTGTTACTTGACTATAAATTGCCTCCTTTGCGAGTTTCTATATACTGTTTATGGACTATAGCCTTGCAACTATCAAGTGAAAAAAAAAGCTGGTTTGGAGTTCTGTATGTTTAATGGACACTACTTTTTCAAGTAATTAAGTTCTGGGTAAATGAAGTTCTACTAGCAACTGTGTCTGAGGTCCTAAATTTAATGGACTGTAATCTTCGTCCACTCATCTGTTAGATGCAGATGTATTTGTGCATTGTGTTTTCAGGCTGCAGCAGTGGATGTATATTTGCTCAGTCTCAGAGTAGAGAAAATCTGGCAGAAATAATTTGTTCCTGCTAGAGACTGGCATTAACATGCATGCTTCCCTGTGTCCCAAGAGACAGGGGCAAAAGATGGGCAGATGTAGAAAGAAAAGCAGGGAGTGAGTGCATAAGATAAAGAGATAGTGTTTGAGAGAGAGAGAGAAAGGAAGGGATGGACAGAGATTCTTCATAAATGTGCACTCTTTGTGTTGTTGTATCCTCCATGATGTGTTTTACTGAATATCCAATGGTCAAAGCCTGACTCCAGAACCGAAAAACATGAGCACAGGAGTCTACAGCAAAGGCCTTTGCACACCAAGTCTGTATTTTTGGTATGTGTTTTTTTTTTTTTTTTTTTTTTTTTTTAATCCGTCATCTGATAAAAATCGTTATGCACAGAAACTTTTATCTGCTTACTTCCATTTATACTCTGTTTTTGTTTGTTGGTATTTGCACAGCACTTTGGATGATGACATTTTTAAATGTGCTTTCTAAATAAAAATATCTTGACTTTTAAGATATCGCTATTACATATTTAGACATTACTGGAACACAGCAATTTATTTCCATGATGGCTCCAGATATGATTACAAGGACATTTGTGATGCAAATACAAAACTGCCAAAAGGATGTGGTGGTAGTGGTATGTCTTTGGGAAAATGTCTTCCTTCAATTACAGAGGCTAAATATTTCAGAAATATATATTATGAGAGCTGACTGTGAGAGCACTTTCAACATCTCAGTCGTACAAAACAGCCACAGCTCCAACACACACAGACACCAAATTCATGGCTTAAATTTGCACATTTGCCACACGATGTACGGTGTTCCTGTTAATATGAGCTAAACACTTACCAGCAGGAAAGTCAATTGCAGCTTTAATAAGACTGAGACCTGCATTATGCTATCCTCCTGCATTTACCCATTATCGATGAAATTGATCATGCCATGTTTCTCTCTCTCTCTCTCTCTCTCTCTCTCTCTCTCCTTTCCTCCTCCTTTTTTCTCTCTCACACCATCACCAGGCCATGGTAAATCAACTGAAATTAAATTGTTTATTGATTTTTTTTAAAATCCCTGCTGCAAATATAGCATCTGGTATTCCCCAGCAATACAACATTTGGTGTTCCCCTACTTAGATGTCCACCATTTGAAGCATATTCTTACAAAATGGATGTTGGTCTGAGGACAGGACCTTGGAGGGTACAGCACTTAATGGTCTGTAACATTGATTTCCAAAATGAATATAAGGTGTTAAAAAGAATAAGAAGGCAAAAAAAGACAATGAAACAACAATAAAAGCCAATAAAATAAAATAAAAAATAATAATAAAGTGATTAAAATTACAAAATGTTAAAACTATCAAAGCCAACAATGATAACATAGGTACAAAAAGCAATTTTACTTGTTTTAATGAAATCATTAATGCATTTTGTAAGGATAATAAAACATAAGTTGATACCCCTCAGATATACAAACCATCAACAAAGGAAAGGAAAAAAAAATGCAAATCAAAAAATGGTGCAGCACAGAAAAACTGAGGACGCTCAAAATTGCTGTTACATTATATAAGGGGTGCAGGAGTGCATGTAACTGTGACTCTTGGTTTCTAACATGCACTGAGAGCCCTGTTTGCTCGTTTTGCAGAGGCAAACCTTACAGTAAATCTTGTAAAATGTGAGTTTGCTTGTGCAACTATGACTTACCTGGGTCAAGTGGTTGGACAGGGGTGTGTGGCTCCTGTGTCTGCCAAAGTGTCGGCAGTTTCCGACACATGCCACTAAAAAGACGCTTATCTGTTTTTTTGGGATGGTGGGGTATTATCATGGCTTCTGTAAGATTTTCTCTACCGTTGTGGCTCCACTTACCAGCTTGTTAAAAACCAGGGCTCAGTTTGTGTGCCAGGAGGCATTTTGTAGCGTGAAGTCTCTTTTGAGTGCTGGCCGCCCTTTGCTTTCGGCATGTTTGTTTTGCAGGTGGATGCAAGTCATGTAGGAGCGGGAGCAGTACTGGTGCAGGCAGATGACCAGGCACTGACAGGCCAGTTCCACATGCATCAGCTGAACTGTTGCGTGGTGGAGAAGGAGGCCCCTTGCTTTGATCTGGGCCCCGCAGCATTTCACAGTTCACGAGAGGTCTGGAGTGGCACTGTTAGCGTTCCCCACAGACCACAACCCACTGACTTTTCAACACACCTTCACACAATCAAAGGCTGGTTAGGTGGTCATTATTCTGGTTAAGGCGGTCATTATTCTGGTTAAGGTGGTCATTATCTAGACATCTGTCACATTACAGTAAAGGCTATGACAATGTGGTTGCAGATGCATTGTGCAATACAATGTGACTTGTGTGAACCTTTTTTCCTATTCTTTTCCTGCTGCCAAACTTTATTTCCTTAAAAATTACTTCCTGCAGGTTTAACAGTTGCTGTGGATGACTTGTGGATTTGCAGGCTGAGGGCGTGGGGTGGAAAATGGATTGGGAGTATCATTCAGTTTATGGTAATATTATCTATTATGGGTATTTTCTTAATGGGCTGACAAGGATGCTGGTGTGGACCCCCGTCTTATGGGGTGGGTGTCACACCCCTCTCCACCCTGTACCTGCTTGGTGTGTTGCTGTTCTGTCTATCTTTGCAGGTAGATGGGTGTGGCAGATCATCATTAACAGGACTGGCTACACCTGAGCCCTGGTGTGCCAGTGCTCTTTAAAAGCATGGCTGCCCCTCAGTGGCTGTGCGATCTCCTCTCCTGAGACACCACTTGGTGTGGCGTCTTGGCTTTTTGTTGGCCTTTTCCTTAGTTAATGCACCATACCACACCGCACTTAGACACCCTGCCACTCATGCACTCACCTACACTCCTGATTCTACTAATTACATATGCCATGGTTGATTTAGGTTTATCTTCTATGTTCTTTTATGTTAACAAATTAGTTTGTTAAATGCCTTTTGGTTGTATGTGTCTCCCTTTGTGTCATGGCCATGTGGCCTGGTTGTGACAGCTCTAATTTTTCTGAAAATGCCACATCTGTGGGTTCTTCAATGTGTTGTGCTTCAGTAGAATTTATACACCACACACACACACACACACACACACACACACACACACACACACACACACACACGTGCTCACACCCACCTGCACCTCCAGAGAGTGCTGCCTCAGACACAATTTGTGGCTACCTTGTATCTTTGTAAATGTGTAAATATGGAAATTTAAGGAATCTAGTGCCTACTATTTTCTTGTACTTGCAATAAGCATTATCACTTACTTTTAAACTGCCATCTTTTTAAAACACAAAAATAATACTTGCACAAATTCCACTTTTTGTTAAACATTAGGCTGCTTATACCTATTTTCCTATTTATTAAGCTGCCGCTAATACAATTACTGCTGTTCTTCCAGTATTGCCTCTAATTATTTGTTTCTTTTACAATTAATTATGTTTTTTCTCCCAGTATTGTTTGTATTTATTTGTTTCTTTTGGGATTAATGATGTTTATTCCAGTACTGCTTCTAATTATTTGTTTCTTTTGTGATTACTGATGTTTTTTTTTTTTTTTCCCAGTATTGCTTGTATTTATTTGTTGCTATGCAAAACTTCATTTTACCAAATTATAATGACAATAAAGATAATTCTATTCTATGTTATGAACATGATGATGGCAATGTGACACCAGGTTGGGAATAGTGTGTGTGGGATATGGTGCATGGCGTTTTATTTATTTATTTATTTGTTTTTGCTTGCATCCCTAGTCTCCAAAATGTTAGTATATGGCCTTGTCACATGTGCTCCATAGCGCCGCCATCAGGCCACTTTGCCACCAGTTTTACTCACAGCATATTTAAGCTTACTTTGCAAGGCAGCTGGACTCATGAGACCACGATCACCTGAAAATCCATCTTGACAGGCTTCAAGTTATAGGCTTGTGGCCAAACCACAGTCGCTCACTGCACTAACTTCCAACTTACTTACTGACAAAGATCCTTAGACTGTGGCTTGTTGTTGTTTCCTCGTTGTAACACTCCCACTACATCATATGGCTCGTTAATATGATTGGTTGAAGTTAGCCTGTGATAGACAGTGACAGACATTTGTTTGATTCAGTCCCCTGTCAAGGATTTTTTGAAAGTGCCTGCCCTTTCAAGTTTCCAGTGGCGATTTCTTAGATGCCTCTGGTGCAGTTTGGACAGATGCGAGTACACACAAACATAAAGACAGGCATTTTGCCCCAAATGCTTATGCTAGACTTCACACAGACCTGTTTGTGCCCCAGGGGGCGTCAGATGATGTTTGATCATGCTGAAAACACAATTAACAGGACAAATTAAATGTTTTGCAAATGGAAATATGTCAAGACACATGTTGCCTACAGTTCCAGGACTGTCACAGAAATGTTATATTTAGATGTATAACTTTTCTAATCATGAATCATATTTAAATCCTCACTTGGGGAGTGGGGGATCTCATGTTGTGGCAAGACAAATGACACTGATAAGGAAATATGCTCCAATTGAGAGACACGTATAGACAGGCTAGATCATGAGAAAGACAGAGTAACCGTCATCTGTCCCAGGGTGATCTGTACTGTATTATCCCTGTAGTCAGAAAGGAAGACAGATTAGTTTCTCTGCTGGATCAATGGCTGAATCTCCCAAGGTGCTCTCCCCCTCATTTATCTTCACGACTTTGATTTCATTGCTGGAACAGAGTCGAGGATGTCTCCTCAACTCAGCAGGGAGTTCAACACTTCTTGGATTCATCCATCTCTGTTGTGTTATGAATTATTTGTCTTTTTCTTAGTCAAAATGTCATTTTAGCACACTGGCTGCCACAGCACATCTTGTAAACCCAACGATGCCCTTTGGCCTTGAATCTGTTTATTATTCAGATTTATTATGTTGATCAAGGTTGTCTTCTATACATATGCAAACAGATTTACTCTCTTTGTTGTAGCCATGTTATAAGTGGGTCTTCTTTGTGATTACTGCTTAGACCAGGAAGTGCAGTAAATGAGAAACTGCTTAAGTGGAAAGCACAGTGATTACACACAAGAATGCAAACAAACAAAAAATGAATACAAACCTCCAGAAAAAAAAACAAAAAAAAAAACAAAAAAAAAAAAACATAAGACAACAGCAAAGCAAAAGAGTCAAAATGATGCATACATTTCACAAAACCATTTGTGGTTCACATTACACTGTCTCCATCTTCTCATTCGATTGTGCATTTGATGAATGTAGCCTGGGTTTCTGACTGGGTGAAGTTCTTTGTTTTAAAGCACTGTGGTTTGGCCCAGTTGGTGTGTCATCACCATCCATCAAACTTTGGGCTATTACTTTATTTGAATTGTCCAGTACTAATATTGAATTTGGTATCAACTTTGTATCAACCATAACCCTAACCGTAACTCAACTGAGAGTCTATCAATACCAAGTTGAGTATTTTATATTGGGCAGGTTGATGAGAGGTTAAGCATCACTACTGACTCAATGGTGAAATTCAGTTTATAAAAAGTTGATGCTAGAGTGCATACCATGTGTTGAGGCTGGGCCCTTGTGGCAGTGGCCTGGGTTTGAATCCAATGAGGGCTTACATGCAGTCTGGAAACTGTGCATGGTGCAAAGGCTTGTGGCTGTGGGCAGGTGTGGCAAGAAATTGTACAGGCATGGGGTTACTGCGCAGATCTTAAACTCAAACACTGACAACACATCCTATTGTAAAAATCTAAGTGCATGGTTTGAATAACATGGCACAGGTGGACTTAGGGCATGTCAAAGCCCACTTTGCTATTTTAATGGTGGAATAAAGGGTCGTTTCACCAGGTGCATGGTTCATTTTAACACCAAAACACCCATGGGCACTCAGACAGGCACAACGGCATTTGTTTACATGGGCACTGGGTAGGACAACACACTTGGTGCTGCTTTGCGTTGCTTTGCGTCAGGTGTAAGTTTGGGCTCATAAACTCTCTTTCCCTTGGCAGCAATATCAGTTCTCTGTCAGTTGTGTTGGATTTGTTAAATGCAGTCACAAGGATCTACCACGAAGTGCCTTTTTATATTCATTCTAATTCTAGGGGGGGGGGGGCCGTCCAAGGAAAGGTCTTTTCCTTTTTGCAAATGACCATGAGGAATTGTTGTAATTACTTGTGGGCTCATCACTCCACATTACAAGTGGGAAGCGTTACCTGCCATCCTTCCCCCGCACAATAAAGGTCATTACAGGGACGGGATTAATCTTCATCCTCACGAGAGTCCTCCACAACATGCTCATCTTTTAAAAACCAGAGAAGATACTCTCCTCATGCATTAAATCTCCCCATGGACATGGCAGTAATTTGAGGGGAAAAAAAGAAAATAATAATAACTTTTTAATACATTTTTATAAATAAATGTTTTTATAAATGTGTTAACACCTATGAATTCTTTATTTGCAGTGACACCATTGGACATTTTTAAACATAGCATCCAAATTTGGTTACAAAGGGAACAACATTTGAGTCCATTAATCACATATTTCTGTTAGATAATACTGCATAACCTGTCCTGTTGTTGCTGCATTTTCTATCTTGCGTGCTGCAATCAAGGAAGATCTTAACCATGGGGAAGAATATAAAGGCCTTGGGCTAGATAATAAAATGAGCAAGCACAGTTTCATCTTACTGCACACAGTAAGGACACCTGGCCAAATAGTCACCATCCTGCCAATATAATTATTATTGTTTTCAACACGGGCAGCAAACCATGCAGGACTCATTCATTTATTAGCAAAACCCCCTCCAGAGACACTGCTGGTCCAGAGGATAAGAGACACTGAAAGCAACTTTGTTTGTGAAATACACAAACACACGCAGACAGTGGGAGGTTTTGCGCCAAGTTTTCCTTGGTGATTTTTTTTTTTTTTTTTACCCTAACCCTAACCCAAACCATCGAAGCCCAAAACAGAGGAATCCAAACCGGTGAAAACCCCCCAAAACTGCTTTAATGCAGGACAAAATTTGCAGCTTGCCATCATTTACCCATATAGTCATATTTGTTGCTCCATGCTCCACGTGTAATACACCCACCAGGTTTGGTCCATTAACTCTTGTCTTGCCACTAGAACGAGAGCTTCACCGGGAGTATACTGCTCCAAAATTAAGGATGCAGCCATGACCTGAAGACCTGATTTTGAGCAGTGACACAAAGCTGAGAAATTATTTTGAATGATGCGTAAAAACACATATATTTAAGTTTCACTTTCATTGTTTTTTTTTTTTTGTTTTTTTTTTTTTTTTCAGGCCCCCTGCTTCCAAACTGGTGGAACTATTTTCTGCCATAGCACTGCCACTGTATTACCTCGCAGTGGCTTTCTTAGTGACACCTCAATCTTCCCAGCTTCATCTGTGTAATTTCTAATAATTTGCCAATATTTAAGAAATTAGCTTTTCTTAGTAGTAGTGATTATTCATGGCATAACCCTCATAAAAATGGCCATAGAAACTACAATATTGTTGATACAGGATGTGGAAGGAGTCCATCAGGGCGCCGTTCTCACAGGACCTGGACCTGTCGTGGGGCTGATGGACACCGACATGTTGGTTGAGGACATGGCGGGCAGCGCTGCTCCTCTGGGACCTCCTAATGCCACGTCTCCAACCCGCAATGTAGCAAACTGCTGATAGAATGCCAGCTTGATCCTCTCAATGTGGTGGCACAGCTTGATGGCCGGTCCCAGCTTCAGGTCCATGCACCTCTGCACCGTCGGCAGGTTCAGCAGGAGCAGGGCCTGCCCGTCAATCTCCTGCAGGACACAATCAGAGGACGGTTCTCTTCATCAGAGAAGAGAACCGTCCGAGGTTTCCAGTGCTGGTGTGTAGGCCTGGGTGTTGCTGGTGGGGAGGGGGACGGCGTCGTGGGCTGACACTTCCCAACAGAATATCTCGAGTCATCCTGGAGGTCGTCCTGCAGCTCAGAGCCAGGGTCTTCACTGAGGGAATCATCCTCGTCCAGATCTTCCTCCTCTCCACTGCCCTGCGGTCCAGAAAAGGATGAAATACAGTCCATGAGTGCAGAATCAAGTAAAGTCAGTTGGGCGATAATACAACTTTGACCTTGTTTAATTTGTTAGATACAGAATAGAAAACAGGCATGATTTTAAGAAAAGCTGCTGAATGCTGTTAGCCATGATCAAGGTAAATTTCAAATATCATACATTATGCCATGGGATAAGCTGTTAAAGAATTTTGAAAAGGTTACAAATTTTTAGAAATTTCATGAATCAGTTTAATTAATAATCAATTAATTGCTTATTAAATCTATATTTTGTTTATGAATGTAAACAAAACTCTTTTTTTACATTTGAGATCTCTGATGGATAATTAAGACCAACATATGAAGATCTGAAGGTTTTAACATTTAGTAATGAGAGGGACGCTGACAGTATAGAGACAGCATGGGGGCGGCGTGGCTCAGGAGGTAGGGGAGGTTGTCTGGTAACCGGCGTGTTCCCTGTTCAATCCCCAGCTCCTCCAGAGTGTGTCTAAGTGTCCTTGAGTAAGATACTGATCCCCTCACCGCTCCTGATGGACAGCTACGCACCTTGCATGGCAGCCTCTGCCATCAGTGTGTGAATGTGTGAATATGAGGCAAACATTGTAAAAGGACTTTGAGTGGTCAAAAGCACTGTAGAAATGCAGTGCATTTAAACTGTACCAGTTAATGACCTTGGACCTTGCATGGACTCATACTACATAATTTTCCTCAAGTTCAATGCACATGAAAGCATATAGAAAGGCCAGCAAACCATACATGAAGTAAATGTATTCCAGTTCTCACCATGTAAACTGCAGCTGGATTGTGAAAGGAAGCACTGTTTGCTTTCATAATTTCCAGCTTCTTATCAAATTGATTCTAATTGGTTATTTTCTGTTCATGCAGCTGAGACAACTTGTGGTATGTTCTGCATGGGTAAAGGTAAAAGCAAAATTTTCCAAATGTACTGTAAGTAAGCTGGAACTTATTTAGTATTTTTTTAGTATTTAGGGTATCTGTGAAAGGAAACAACTGAGTTTTCTTGGAGCACCACTTATTTTTCAAAAGTATGGGTAATTTTCTCTGTTTCGGGGTGATTGTGATAGACAATCATTGCAAAATTTTGTAAATTGTTACTAGTAATCCGTTATCCAAACTCTGATAACAATAAATCATTTTAACAGTTAAATCATTTTATCAGTTATTTTATGTGCTGGCATCCAAGATGCATAAAATTGAACTGATCAATTTCTTGTTGAAATATTTTAAATTACATGTAATTCACAATCTTTTCAAACCGTTTTTGTAAATCTTGTTTGATAAGTCAGCCCAGATGAATAGACCAGGTGGTGTGTATTCCACAGCTGAAAAGGGAGAACGATGCTGTAGATAAACTGAGCACAATTTCTAATAGAGAATTAGTGCAGCATATCTTTTGAGCTGTGCCCGTATCTCTTTCAGGGGAACAGGTGCAGTCAACTGCAACAGCAATCTTCCGGATGAGGAAAAAAGAATAAGAAATATGGGTGTAAGAGTTAGTTGATGTGTATCTGATTCCTGAAGAGTGGATGTAATAGGAACAGAGCACCAACATGTTTTAAATTCCTTGCATGTTTAGAGGGGTGTTGTGCACACAGGCAGCTGCCAGTCAAAGTCAACCAGAGCCTGACATGACAGACAAGGTGAGCCAACTTCTTTTTAACCTACTGTGAGAACCATGAGCCATCCACAGTCAGCGTTGATCAATTCAGTCTTCCTCTTTCTTCCTCAACCCCCCCGCCCGTCTCCTCTGTTTATGTTTCATATTAGTTGTTGTCTGAGCTCTCTTTTTCTCATTTAAACCAGTGGCACTTCTGCAACAGAGGCTGCTGAGTTATACTGTGGAACAGGAGGGCTGAGATTAATAGCAGTGTAAAAAGAGAAAGACCTGTGCGAGAGGATGGGTAATGGATCTGAGCTGCCCACTCAGTGTTGGCTAATACATCAGAGAAGTCACTGAGCCATTATATACTGCACGGATAAATGAATGAACAAAAGCCATTCAGGTGATCTTACTGGTAAATAAAAATTTTTAAAAAAGTGAAACCTCAACAACACTGCTAATCTTGTGTGATTTTTCAAACTGTTACACAAAAATACCACAGCCAAAAACTATTCAAGCTGAAGCACTGAAGAAATATGAAAATTTACACTTGCAGTAAGTCATACTTCTGTATTCATTTTTAATGTACAACAGATTTATGAGGTAATCTCAATCTTGAAACCAACTCCATGCAGGTGAAATTGAATAAGTAATCTTGTGCATGTGCAGTTCTTGTGTCAAACTGAAAATACAGTGATGCTGCTGATATTTCACATGTTGTGATGTAATAACTGAGACAGGTGTACCACCCCTCCATCCTTACAAGTGTCACTACTATATAGTCCCTCAGTGCACAGACAGTAGATGGCAAGGTTTTTTCCTTTGCCATTCATGTTGCGCCCCCGTGTGTATGCACATTTTTCTCTGCCTCTGGAAGTGGAATGCAAAATTTGCAATCATTTAGCAGGTATCACCATAGAAACAGTAAACAACAATGTGTATAAGCCTTCAAATGAATGAAGTTTGGGGAACATTTGGTGGGCTAACAGATTATTCAGGAGTCTGGTAATGTTGTGTCAGTGGGAAATCATCATACCAATCAGCAGAATCCTCACAGGTTGATAAGACACCCTCCACTTGTTGGACAGCCACAAGCAAAACCATCACCAAAAGTAGAACTGATTCCTACTCAAAACACACCACTGGCCTGCGCGTGCATGTATCACCCGCACAAATATTTAATGTGTTCAAGCTTTGTATGCCACTTCCCAGTGATACCAGTGGGATAATTCTGCACGCTACCCTCCTAACTATCAAAGTCAATGGCACATTTGCAATGCCGTGTATTGTCTGTTCAGGCCTTTATAATGTTTAACACTTCAGTCACAAAGACAAGTCACTACTTAAATAAAGCTAGTTACCACAACAAGCAGACATATAGGCTATATATATACACACGAGCAATCAAGCTATCTGTCATGTAGATATAATGTTAACTGGGCACTGAGTACATTTGTTATATTTGCTAAGACTGCTTTTCCCAAAGTAATAGAGAATAAAACAAAATAAGTTTTGTTGCACAGCTTACTTTTTTGTTGTGATTATGTTCATTTGGAATTAATTCTATCACAAATAAATTGGAATAGAAAAATCCAAGAACCGTAGCATGTGGCATGGCATCCATAATAAAAACCCAGAGATCAACAACAATGCTCCAGGAAGAACTGATCAAAAAGCTTTGGACTTTGGTACAGATTGGTAGCAGATGAATTGTTTAATATTTTTCATATTAGTACCATGTCCAGAAGAATGAAAGCCGGGTCAATGCCAGCCTTGAATCATATTTCTCCTCAGTGAACGTCTGCCTCTGACTGCTGTCTTCCTTTTAGCTCTGTCATTCTTCCACTTTGCTCTCTTTGCCTCCTCTATCAAAAGTGTATTTCTGCTGGGTATTGAAGAGGGTCCAGCATTTGGGTTGATGTTTTTTTCACCATCTGATATTTTGACTATCGTAAACACTCAGAGAGAGGCAGCTGAGAAAGGAAAAATTGAAGAAAAGCAAAAGAGGGAAAAAAAATTGCGATAATGGTCTCATTTTCTACAGACACTATAATATGCTATTAGAATGTATTTGGGAATGAATAAATAATAGAAACTGTACATCTTTAGCAGCTTTAAAGCTGCATTAAGCAATATTATGTGCATTTTTTTACTTAATTTACTTACGTTTTATAGGCAGCCTGTCATTATTTCCTGCTTTTAGATTTCTAAATTTCTGCATCAGCCTGGTAATAGGTTCCTCCTCTGTCATCCTCTTAAACTCCTTGCCACTCATAAATGTGTCCAGATCAGTTGTGTGAGTGCATCTGTTGCTGTAATCAGCACTGCAGCAACAGAAAAAGTTAATTCAAAGCAGCTGACCTTGTAGCTGAAAGTCTGCAGATTCACCACATTCTTCAATTGGAGATTCAAGACAAAATAATAAACAAATAATCCAACAGGATCTTCATGAGAGAAACATGTATCCCCCATTTCCATCCCAAAAACATTTTTCACCTTCACTTCTTGTTTTGTATTGTCAATCTGCCTGGAAGCAGGATTGGCACTGAACTGAGTTTGTGCTCTAAACACCTTCTAGTGGTCAGAAATCACTTACTGCAGCTTTAAGTTTACAAACAGAAAGCAGAGAAAGTATACTGATATTGATATACTGATGTGATATCACAAGTCAGAAGTTGGCAATTACGTGGTGCACCAGAACACTTTATAACATGAAAATATTATAACTTTCAATGTAAATGTGTCAGTAATCCAATTTTCGTGTGTGTGTGTGTGTGTGTGTGTGTGTGTGTGTGTGTGTGTGTGTGTGTGTGTGTGTTTGTGTGTTTTATTATTTAATTAATTCTTCATTTGAATCTATACCAGAGTTTGTCTACCATTGATTAGTCTGGATTTGAGTTGGTGGAAATACTGTCCTTGACATTTTTCACCTTTCCAAGAATAAAATTCTGGGGGAGATGTCATTGTTATTAATGTCAAAACAATGTTTTGGCATTTAAAGTAAAGATGTTGAATATTAGCACAGCATCAATAGCTTAAATACAAAAATACTAGTATTGATACCAGCCTTCAACTGTATTGGCCAAGCCTCCTCCATATACCCTCATAAAATATAGGAGATACTCCATCACACTACCTACTGCAGTATTGGTACCTGCTGATACTTCTTCATTCTTAACTTTTTTCTGGTTAATAATGTTGACTCTTAGGTACCTTCTAAAGGTACATTTATCCCAGGCTTAGTTTCAACCTGCTGTTTACAAATGCATAGCTTTTCTCGAAGATCCTCAGTGACAAGATCTGTCAGCAGGCAGGCTGCGAGTATTAAACTCTGTCTTGCAGAATGCTGCTTCTCTTTAATGCCGTAAACAGCCTGCTTAACTCTCCAGCAGCTCCTTTGATTTCCAGTTTGACAAATGCCAGGTTGGAGGGAAGATAAGTTTCATTCTGGGTTCCATCACAGATGATAGATTACTCAGGATTAATAATTTTTCATATGTACATTCCATCAATAACAATTCATCGCTAACTTACTTTTGGACTATTTCTCCAGTTCAACTAAAATGGGATAAATACCTGCTAATTGAGCACAAAAATAATTGCATAATTATGCTACTTTTAATGACTATCAGGGATTATTTGTTTTTTGTTCTTTTATTAATTTATTATTATTCGTTTATTAAAATGTAAGATGATATGTTTCCATCATCTGTTAAAGTGATAGTTATACAACATTAAACATAATCACAAATTAATACCATAGCACTGAGATGTATATCAACTATACAAGGACAATACCATTATCTGTATCACTGATGATTAGTTTTTGTAAAATGATGTTTGTCCATTTTCTGACAGTTCAAATGAAGTATTTCCCTGCAGCACTGTTTCTCAGCGACTGTAACAGGTTGCACTTTACCAGTGTGTCTATAATAACCACTGTAATCTGACTGTAATCAGAATGTAATACATGTCTCTTCCAACCACCAGGCTGCCCTCTCTGGCCTCCAGACATGAAGGCTTCATTCACACACTGTACAGAGTGAAATGTAATGAGATATTGTCGCTCAAACATTCATAAAACAGCAATATTTGTGATGAATTTCTCAACAAAAGAACTTTAATTTGGTTGAAAATGTTTTATTGTTGTGTTAAACACTACAGTACTACTACAAAAAAATATAAGTATAAATGTATAAATTGTTTTGGATGTTTTTCATGGGAATGGTCACATTCTACTTACTTGGGAAGAATTTGATTGTCTTTTTTATAGTTATTATCTTCACAGTTATTGTTCTGTGACTGTGGATTTTTCCTGGCTGGATTTTTTTTTTTCTTTGCTGAAAACATATGTTGTTTACCGATTTCATAGTTACAAAGACAGGCGTTTGACACCCAAGCATGTGGATCAGTAATGCTGCATCAGTCTGATCACCAGTCTGCTCAGTTAATGATGTGTCACACCATTAGCCGCCTCGCTGTAAGGTAGGATGCCCTGACGTCATACAGCTGCACGCTCCCTGCACAGTTTTTCTTCTATTTGCCCTTGAGTCTTCCTTTATTCTTTTTCCATTTCTTCCTTTATTATCTTATCCCTTCCTTCCCACCTTCCCTTCCTCCTTATTTGCTTCCTTACTCCCTACACTCTGTTTCCATCATGAGCTTAGTATTTCTTTCGTTTAAGTTGCATAGTGAGTCTCCACAGGGGAGGACTGGCAATGATGTGTCACCATGGCAACCCATGTATGAGCTCACAGACATACTCACGCAGCATCTTATCACATGAGGGCGCACATGCATGTCGGTGTGCATGCCTGTGCACTACGTGTGTTAGCTCCATGATACATCCATGCATGTGCCCTTACGTTAAAAACTTGTTTTGCGCCTCAAGGCTAAAGAGACACAACTAACTTGAATGGGGTAGAGGAGAAAGAAAGAGAGGACGTAAAAAGACATGCCTCAAAAGCCGGGTGACGATGTTTGGCAGATGCTTTGAGTATGAGTCAGTTAGTCAGTGCAGACAGAGACAGCTAAGGTCACTTAAAATGCCGTTACTTCTCCTCATAATAAGTTTGAATGAAGCTTTCGACTCTTAACCATTGCTGCCTGATGCCTCTCCACTGTGTTTAACATGAAATCGGGATCCCTACTTTGAAAAAGTGACACCTATGCAGTGTTTTTTTTTTTTTTTTTTTACTCAACAGTGGAGATTCTGGAGACACAGAAGTGCTTTGCCTCGCTGATCTTCTACATTGTTGCCAAAAGGGATATATCCTGAATTTTATGTTAACACAGCGTTCTACATCCATTCTTCTCCACTCAACCTGCCCCTACCTGTACTTACAAAATGAGTCCTGGCATGAAATTGGTTTGCGGAATAAAATTATTAGCTATATTATGAGGTTTGGATAAAAACTGGGAACATTTTCAGATTTTTATAGTGAAATAAATTCAATCTGACAATGCGGATGCACAAATTTGAGAGGAATAAACAATTTTAACATGATCATTCAGGTTTACCTTCTCTCTAGTTTCTTGCTATAAACAACCATTAAGATTTGGTTAATATTGCTGTCTCAGGATGTTTGCCTTGACAATGATCAGCAATTTTATTTATCCGAGGCGACACATGAAATGGCTGTCTTAATAAGCATGTTCCACTGCCAGGTTGTGGGTGGTAGTAAACCTCTGCCGCATGATTATGATGATGGCATAGTCTGAAAAAAGCTGACTGGAGTGACAATGTTTCTCCAGGGTCATATATTTTTTAAAGTCTCTCTCTCTCACACCATCCCTCTGACGCTTGTAGAGACATTCTGTAGCACGGGGAGTGAGAGAGTGACAGGAAAGGAAAAGATGAGCTGGCAACTGGAGGATGCCATCTTGGATTGGGTTAAAAGCATAATTCTGGTCATGCTGTGTCAGCAGAAGAGAAGCGATAAGAGAGTGAAGGGAAGCCTGTGCTGGGAAACCCCCTCTGCAGAGAGAGCCAGGCTCGTGGACAGATCCTGCATATGCAGCTGCAGTCCAGTGAAACACCTGGGTAAGAGCTGGAATAAAATAGCATGACGTTTTACAGATAAGATTAGGTTTAGAGGTATTACTGCAGGCTATAATGCCATGAAACTGCAACATGACCAACAGCATGAAATGTGAATCTCAGTATTTAACAGTCCTATTACATGTGATTTATGAACATTTGGTGCTGTGACGTAAATTTCTTCACTGTCTGTCAACATCTTTGAGGAAATGAAGAGTGAGCGAGACGGTGCAGAACGAGAGCAAACACAAGACAAATGCACACAATGTGAAAGTAACAATGGAAGTTGGCTGATGCCAAAAATAATAAATCATATGCAGTTCATATTGAGATGTACCTATATGCAAAGTGCTGCATAGATTTTTCCACAATTCACTTCCAGCTTTGTATTGATGCAGACCGTCTTACACTGATGCAGCCGTGTCTTACAAATTAAGCCCGGTGCATCCAAATGTATTGGTAAATCATCACACACATTTTAGTGTATGGGATATAGGCGCAATGAATTAACTGACCTGTCACAGCACTTGTTCCCAATAGCCAAATTTGGGGTTATAATAATGCCCAGGGCCATCTTATTAGCCAGACTTTGAGCACGAGTTCATGAAATTTGAAGTTACAAACTGGTCTCCAGAGCGAGGGCTGACAGTAATCATAAGATTCATTGCTCTGAAAATTACTCCTTTAAACTTTGTGTAGTTGTGTGTGTTGCCCATCACATCAGTATGTGGTCCTCTATGCAGCTTTGTTGGCACATGCACACACACACACACACACACACACACACACACGTACGCTCATTCACATCCATATTTACCTCCTCTAACACAAACCACCACTATGCTTCCCCCACAGAGAGGCTATTTACATTAAGGTATTGATGAGCAGACCTTCAAGCAGACGAGCTGCCTGGTCGGGCTGATCAGCAACAAAGAGACGATGGTTTATAATGACGGCTGCAGAAATTATGCGGGTGATGGGAGGTTTTACAGAGAAAACTGCCTGTGGCCATCGTGTCTGGAATAGCTAATTAGCTCGCTGTTTACTCTGCAATATGTTTGGGAGGGAGGTTCACTTTATTGTTGCAGTGTCTCTGGTGCTCTGTAACCTTAGAGGACCTAATTTCAGATGCAGGGCATGTAATACAATGCTATACACTTTGTCATTAGTGTTGAGTATGTTGTACTCTGTCTCGTACGACAACAGAAAATGCAGTGCCTGGCAAATGAAAGGATGCTATGCAGAAATGTGTGAGCATACACACACTCTCTCTCTCTGCATCTCTCTCACCTCAACTCACCCACTACATACACACATACTGTACATTTGAATGGCACCGGTGTGCATCATGCCACTTTATGGCCTCTGCAAATTCTGCTTTAGACAGCATGATGAAACTTGAATCTCATCCCTTTGAGAAGTAGCTCTAAAGAGAAACCAACATAGCTGGTTGAAATGATTGCCACTAATTGACTAAGAGCTTTTGCTGTTGAAATTTGTAACAGTCACCAAAGGAAACGGATTCTGTGACAAGGCATGCGGAGCCTATCATCGTTATTTTTATCACTTCTATTTCAGGGACATGAGACAAGTTTCTTGTATGCCATTTTTACCCACATTCTCCTCTCTTTCATCTCACTGCAGCTATTTTTACATCCTCTCGTTTTAACATGGCAGAACGCAGAGCAGCGAGCTGATGCAAACAGCAGGGCAAGATGAGATAATGCTGTTTGGCATTGTTATCTCATTGCAATCTGAATAGTCTGCATTAGTGACATTTTCCTTGCCATTTGAAATTACAGTTTTTACAGTAGGAAGCTCCAGCCAAAAATATCTGATATATAGACTCTCCAGAGCAGCAGGATAGATTAGTGAGTGCAGACTGACTTAATGGCAAGATGTGTGTTGCCACCCTGACCCGGTGTCAGAGAGGGGAACAGAAGAATAAATCCTGTAAACAGGAAACAGGTATACAGTGTAAGCTTGTGTTCAGTTTGACCACAGGATCTAATCTGCCCATTTTCTGAGTGTGACTCTTTAGCAGATAAAATGTATAACAACACGGCAACATGCATATTTTACAATAATCAAGACATATGTTGACCTTTGAATAAACCACTTAAATGACCTTTTGCGGTGCTTCTTGTTTTCTTATGAACTGCAGCAAAAATAACCAATGTGCAATATGCACAACATAAAACAAACACAATACAAATGTTTTTGTATTTCACTTTCAGCTAAGCACAAATCCTTTCCTTCTGAAATTACCCTAAACTATTATATAATTACACATTTTCTGTATCCAAAACCATGTAGAGTATAGACAGAATGGTTTTTTTTTATCAGTTACAAACCAGATGGAATGAACTGAATTTTCTTTGCTTTTTTTTTTTTTTTTTTTTACAATTTTAACCCTAATGCCTGATCTAGTAATGGCCTTTTTCTGCAGTGTCACAGTGACATCATAATTCGTCTGTGGGCCTCAAAAGTAAAGCTTCACCTCAGTAACATTGAGGGTAAAGTCTTGGTTAGTCCTTAGATTGTGCACATGGGCTCTTTGACTGCTACATGTCACGTTTCTTTTTCTGGTGTTGCACTCTACACAGCACAGGATTTGTTACCACACTTTAAGCCTCCTTCCAAATCAAAACAGCAGCTTTAAATATGTGGTTGTCCTCAATGGTACATCTAATAAAATTAGAATGCAACATGTTTGCTGCACGGCTCAGTAATTTTGCAAAATTTCAGAAAAACGCTTTAATGGCTCATAATGGCTCATTTACCCACATCCAAAACATAGGAAACTTTTCTAGCTAGACCAAACCAACCACGGTAAGGAAGTTATTAGCTATTAATATCAAGCCAGAACCTTCTTATATCTACAGAGTGTAATAAATGCCAAAAGCACAGCTGCACTTTGTGTTGTAAAGTGATTTTCAGAGAAAAAATTGCACTGATTGCCCCAAAACATGTCTACCTGTGCCAGCTAGCTAGCCCAGTGGATTAATATTTGCCATGAGCATATAACATGACAAAATATTCACAAAATTATCATGTACTGCCTGGTGTACCTGTTCTCCCTGCTCTGCCCAACCCTGTCCCAGCAGCTACCTCTCTGTCCCAGCTCCAGCAGCTGGCAGTCACAGTTTTTGGCAGTCAAACACATTTGGCAGCGTCTTCCACCACGACTTCTTGCTTTTTTACCTTGTTCCTCCTGAGCATCACTTTTCCTCTTCCACTCTACTGTGGCAGAATTTAGATAAAAATACTGTTGAGGCTGAGGTTTATCCATGATTAAACCTGAATAATCAATCACATTCTCAGAAAACAAAGTGGTCAGGGTTATATTGAATTGCCAGGGTTCCAGAAAAAAAAAAAAAAAAAAAAAAAAAGTCCAATGCATTTTCACTTGAAAGGTTGTGGAACAGTTTACAGTTAACAGTACAGTACAGTTAATAGTACAAACAAATAACAATTGCACTGAAATACTTCAGGGTTACTGGGGAAAAAATGTTCACATAAAAATGTCAGCAGCCAATCACTGAGCTTAAACCTCTCTGGTGAAGTTGAACTAAGGACAGCTGCACTTTGAGCCATCTTTAACATACACTATATTACCAAAAGTATTCGCTCACCTGCCTTTACTCATACTATGAACTGAAGTGCCATCCCATTCCTAACCCATAGAGTTCAATATGATGTCGGTCCACCTTTTGCAGCTATTACAGCTTCAACTCTTCTGGGAAGACTGTCCAAAAGGTTGAGGAGAGTGTTTATAGGAATTTTTGACCATTCTTCCAAAAGCGCATTGGTGAGGTCACACACTGATGTTGGTCGAGAAGGCCTGGCTCTCAGTCTCCGCTCTAATTCATCCCACAGGTGTTCTATCGGGTTCAGGTCAGGACTCTGTGCAGGCCAGTCAAGTTCATCCACACCAGACTCTGTCATCCATGTCTTTATGGACCTTGCTTTGTGCACTGGTGCACAGTCATGTTGGAAGAGGAAGGGGCCCGCTCCAAACTGTTCCCACAAGGTTGGGAGCATGGAATTGTCCAAAATGTTTTGGTATCCTGAAGCATTCAAAGTTCCTTTCACTGGAACTAAGGGGCCAAGCCCAGCTCCTGAAAAACAACCCCACACCATAATTCCTCCTCCACCAAATTTCACAGTCGGCACAATGCAGTCTGAAATGTACCGTTCTCCTGGCAACCTCCAAACCCAGACTCGTCCATCAGATTGCCAGATGGAAAAGCGTGATTCATCACTCCAGAGAACGCGTCTCCACTGCTCTAGAGGCCAGTGGCGGCATGCTTTACACCATTGCATCCGACGCTTTGCATTGCACTTGGTGATGTGTGGCTTGGCTGCAGCTGCTCGGCCATGGAAACCCACTCCATGAAGCTCTCTGCGTACTGTACTTGGGCTAATCTGAAGGTCACATGAAGTTTGTAGCTCTGTAGCAATTGACTGTGCAGAAAGTTCGCGACCTCTTTGCACTATGCGCTTCAGCATCCGCTGACCCCTCTCCGTCACTTTACGTGGCCTACCACTTCGTGGCTGAGTTGCTGTTGTTCCCAAACGCTTCCATTTTGTTATAATAGAGCTGACAGTTGACTGTGGAATATTTAGGAGCGAGGAAATTTCACGACTGGATTTGTTGCACAGGTGGCATCCTATGACAGTTCCACGCTGGAATTCACTGAGCTCCTGAGAGCGGCCCATTCTTTCACAAATGTCTTGTTTCACAGTCTGCATGCCTGAGTGCTTGATTTTATACACCTGTGGCCAGGCCAAGTGATTAGGACACCTGATTCTGATCATTTGAATGGGTGAGCGAATACTTTTGGTAATATAGTGTACATGGTTGGATTATTTCAATAAGCATGCCGTAGGTTTTTGTTTCTGTTTGCAACCATCTGTAAAGTGCAATATAACATGTATCTGATATTACACTGACTGAGCTGAGTTGAGATATTGAGAACTGTTGGCCAAAAAAAAAAAAAAAAAAATCAGACTAGCCCACTAAGATCCAAACTGGCCAGCCACTGTGTTTCCACCCTCTATAATTGCTCTTGATCAATAATTGCTTAATTCCTAGACAACAAAACTGTATTTTGTTCTCCACCAAACTTTGGTTTTAAATCTACAGTAAGAGCTTGAGCTGCAAATTGATTTGTGTAGTTTCTCTTTTGTTGTTTGGTTCATTAATGCAGGGTTTTGCTGAAATGCAAAAGCTAATTGCCTCATTCACAAGAATCCCTGATGTTACGGGCTGACGGTTCGACATCTTACAGTGATGTACTTGGCCGGCTCCGGTGATGAATGCACAGTGGCCTTGCAGACAGCATACATTGTTCAGGACTTTGGCAAATCTTCCATCGGCTCTCAAGAGTGGAGCGATTGATCATGACTGGCTACAACTAGTGCCGTCTGCAGCCTGTGTTTATCTCAGGGCAGAACAAGGCCTGAAGTCGGCATGGTGGGAGGTAGAGGTTGTGAAAACTGCTTGTTGAATAATTGATTATATACATAAAGCATGGATGTGGAAGAAGAGGGGGAGGAAAAGGAGAGAGGGCTTGGGGAAGAAAGGAGGCTAGTGGAACATAACGATAAATAAATCCACATATTACCTACAATAAAGCCTTGCTTCACGGACCTATTCCATTTTTCTTTTCTTGTTTTTTTTCTTGTTTTCTCTCTCAGCTTCCCTGTTTTCTGCTCTGCCGTCTGGTTTTCTTCTCCCCTGTCCCTAAACTCTTTCTGCCTCAAACCGCTCATTTACAAAATGAGCTGAACAGTGCCAAATACTTTTCCAATCTAAATTTTTTTGATAAAACTGTCAGTGGGCAATAATTGTGGCTGTTTAAAAATGTATTGGCCTCAGCAAGGCAGCACGGTGTCAGATCCATCAGAATCCTTTGGGGACTATGTAAATGCGACAGTTTGTGGAGGGACCCTGGTGTTGCTTCTGCTACATAAATTATGAAAGATGTCCCCTGAAATTGAGGCTTGGGTGCATGAAAAGGCAGGTGGATCTATTTGGAGAGTGAGAGGCCATTACTAGTGGAACTGGAATAGTTTTACTTTATTTGCCTGCTGTGGATTGAATAGGTGGAGGAGCTGTTGTGCATCCATATTCAACATGTGAATGCATTTGTCCTGATAAATATTTTAGCAATTCCACCAAGAGGCATTTGCAATGTGCTTTGTATGTGTTTCTGTAAGGTGCAGGGTGCAGGACAAATGGAAAGCGTCAGAGGTAATCCATCATTTCAAATCACATGTATCTGCCCCATAATAAGCATGAGATTGTTCACCGTTGTAAAGTCCCACTCTGCAGAAATCGTCAATGGCCAAGTGTATCCAATGCTGCTTGCTTGACAAAATCAAAATGAATGTAAAATGTGAGTGGCGCTTCCTGCTTAAACACCAAAGCATCGCTGGCAGCAATCAGCCAAACAATCGCAGTTTAATTTGCCTGAGAGCTTCTGTTTGTGTGTGATAAAAGGAGATGTCACATAAAACTACATTCATCGATTGAGTATAAACATAAAACAAATCTGGACCATATATTACCGAGCCAGCGCTGTGCAGAGAGCTGCTGTGGCTAGTGCATTTTGGTGAGAGGTCTGACCCAGACACATCCCAAGAGGGAAACAGGAGACAGCAGTCCATCAACACCGCATAGCAGGCCTGGAAAATCTAAGTAATAGACCCTGTATACAACCCTGTCTCCTAAAAATAATGTTCTCATACAACTAAACGTCTCATTTAGGTTTAGGAGAATCTTATTTTGTAGCGGATTATATGTGTTTCTGATGCATTGCAAATACTTTTCTAATCAACATACAATATCTTGTTCCAACTAAGCTGCACTCTCAAATATATTTTTTTAGGGAATGTCTCTTTCTGACATACCACAAATACATTTTAGCCAGCTTTGCTACCTTTTAATCTGACGGTGGTTGTCACACAGAACCATCTGAGAAATTGTCATTAGAAACTGTTTGGAAAAGGGCACGCACTTTTAAAAAATAGTTGGCAGGTGATTGGATGAATCATCTGTCTGCCGCTGTTTATCACAGGCTAAAAACCCACTGAAACGGTTGGTTATAATGAATAGTTTACAGGAAAATATAGTAAAACTATGATGAGAAAAATCAATTAGATTATTCTCTGAAAAGCAATCATTCCAGGTAAAGAAATATCAGAGGTTAAAATTATTGTTTTAATGAAATTATTGTGATTGTCACATCCCTGTAAGCTCTCTGGAAACCCATTTTCGGATCCTGAAATCGTGTTCAGCATCAGAACTGTCCTTCATTCTCAAACAAATTGCAGTCATTCAAGTTGAATCACCAACTACATTCAGACACACAAGTAATTTACCTGGTGAGTCGGTGTACAAAACTTATGGTCAATAAAATGTATAAAAACACCGTACATACACCCATGATGTAGGAATGACATGTAAAGTAAATAATGGATAAAGCATTTTCTATAGTATACATGTCGACACAGATTGAATTTACAAGACAAGAAGGTCAAAAACTTATTTTATCATGAGAAATTGCCTGACTCATTGAGTAAATCATCAGTCACATTCAGTGCTCTGGTTTCAAACCCACATGATGGCCTGCACTGTGCTTGAGGCGGAGGAATAATGAATACTTGGGAGGGTTGACTGTGGATTAGGAAGAAAAAATTGGTTCTTCTATTATGTGGGCATAGATAAATGTAAAATGTAAGATAATAAACCAGCCGTCAGTTTGACTGTTGGACTTTGAATCAACTATGGCTGAGTTTTCAAGGCCCAGTCAAGGAAAAATGATTGCAGGGTTGCGAGTGTGAAAATAAAACTGAATAAATCAGGAAAGAAAAGAGAGCAGATGGTAGCTAAGTGGACAGTACCTTCACTAGCCACTGTAAAACCTGGGGCTGGAGACATGAAGGTATTCTGAAGTGCTAAGAAATTACATGAGAAGAAATTTTAGGTTGTGAAATTTTAAGTGCAGTTCCTCAATATTTTTAGTAACAGTCTAATTTCATACAAAATCCCTTCTTTCCTAATATCCCCCTTTCTCTAATTTCTTAAAACAGTGACAAAATTAATTATTGCTAATTAAGTTTAGACTTAATAATGTGGAGACCAGAGGACTTTTTTTTTTTTTAATGAAAGTATAATACAAGTATGTAACATTAAAGTATGTTCAAGGAGAAAACGTGTAGTAAACTTCTGGTTTACTAGAATAACAAAGTACGTGAAAAGATTTAAAGATTCGTTAGAAACCTATTGAGACTTTCAACAATACTAACCCTAACCCTAACCCTAACCCTAACCCTAACCCTGAAATTAGAGGCTTACCTTTTCATTGTGGGAATTTGTAGGAAAAGACAGGTGAAGGTTTGTCCTAAAGTTAAGTAAAGAAAACAACAGCTATTTTTAAGCATGCAATTTATTTTCAGGATTCTTTCTAGGGAAAAAGAAATTTAAGAACTGCGTTTTGAGATCATTTGTTCCTTTTTTCTTTCTTTTTCTTAAGACAAAAATTTTAAGGAAAAAACAAATGGCATTGAGAAGTTGTTTTTTTGTTTTTTTGTTTGTTTGTTTGTTTGTTTTCCAGGTATGTCCTTTGACAATAATCACAAACCTGTTGGTAGGTGTACAAAGGTAAACTGGGGTCATGCAACATGCATGTGAAAAGACCTGACTCTCCCAAAGACCTGACTGACCCAAATGCAAACACTATCACTATCTATTTTTTTACTTTTCTCTAGAGATGGGCACGAGTGGCAACATCATCTATGTATCAAGCAACTGGATGTGGATCAGAAACCAATATGTTTTAGGAGGGAAAAATCTATTCCAGAACTGATTGGAGTTTCCTGTGAGTGTCCAGGAGCACAGCAGTACAGCAAGTGATGGCATGTTTCTTGTCACACAAATAAAATGGACGCGTGAAATGTCACACATCCACTAAATTTCATGGTAATTTACACAGGAGCCAGGCATTATAGACAATCAGTCTGATATCAGGACGTTCAGAGGTACAAAGTGTCTGTCACACAGCCTGGCTGTATACTGTGTTACTGCAGAGACTAGGCAGACTTTTGCTTGCTGTTTTGTCTTTTTATGGATATGCCTGCAGTCTGTAAGCCTCTAACAGTGTGTCTGTGTGTATGTCCAAGGCTGCCAACTATCACGCCTGTTAGATTAGACACATAGCCAGGACATCTGGTACTGTATGTGCAGCTAAGGACTGATACTCGGTCACTTTCAAGAACAACCAACTGCAAGTCAAGGAAGAGCACTTCTCTCTCCTCCTCATTAACAGAGGGAAAATTGGGCAACCATAAACCACTCTGACATCATACATACTGGTGTGAACCTGCATGTACATGTGGCCTTTGTACAGTACATGTTGAGGTAAATGTGGGAAAATGGTACAGTAAATGTGTGGGCCCTGTTCTATAACAATATAACAGTGCAACACAGCTGAGTATCGCAATATTTCCACTATACTGTATCAATTCTCTAGTTCCTTGTATTGGTAAGTATCACTGGTGCACCTCATTTTCATGTTTTATGTCCATTTTAAGCACTGTGTTGAGTGCATTGTGCTAATTCTTTCTCAATAAATTAATAAACATAACCATATATTACCTCAAAGTAATGGAACTTATTACATTTGATTACTGTTTGATTACATTTCTATTTCTGTCATTACAAATGTTTTAAACTGGACAGTAAAGCTGAAAAAAAAAAATGTACATTTTAACAAGGCAGTGTAAACCTCACAGTACTCACCACTGACCACTGACTGGCAAACTTTAATTAAAGTTCCTCAATATAATTTAAGGTGGAAACGGTGTCTGTTAGCTAGCTAGCAGTTCATTTGTCATAATTGGAGATTAATTCTGATGTGGTCGGCTGGGCGCAGACACGCCACATGACAGACTCGGGCTGCTCAGAGGGCATTGATTTGATTGGCAGACGGAGGCAGGCAAATTCAAACAAGAGAACCAATCAAAAGCAATGCTCGACATTTGAGCGCACGCTGCCAAATGAATGGAGCCAGTCTAGACGTACAGACAGCTCCTACCCTTGATGGTGCTGCTCTGAAATTTGTGCCAGTGGCTTTGCTGGCATTCCTGCATAGCGAAAAGATGCAAAGCGACAGAATGAATGTTATGTTCTAAATATGAGCTTTTTACCTAAATGAATATATTCGGATGTTATCCCTTTGTAATCACCAACATTTAGACTGGTTTTCAGTAACTGTAACAGATTACGAATACATTTCTTTTGTAATTTAATTATGTAAAGTCATTACATGTAGCAGGTTACTCCCCAACACTGATGATATAATATATTTTAGTCGTCCACTCAGGTGTTAAGTAGGTTGTATTTTAAGCTTTATGTATACATTTCAGTCTATAGAGTGCTCCAGTATAGTCCTTGAGAAGTCCTTGACCATATGAAGCCCTTCTATGTACACATGGAAACATGTATTCACCTATACAATATTCCCCAGTACACTTTCTGGCAGTGCATGTATTCACACAAACACGGCACTGCATTGTGATAACCAATCACATGGCATGTCTATCACTGTGATCGATCTGTTTAAGAGAGCCATGTTGAGAAATGGGACAGCCATGGAAGAAAAAGCAATCTCTTGAACGCACACTAGGGCACGTGTGCACCTATTTTCTGCTCTGTTGTGATTTGTAAATCATTAATAAACTGCCATGGGAGGCCAAGCAATTTACTTTGACTGGGGCTGCAATGATATACAGTATTTGGCAGCAACAAATCAAAGTGTACTGCGTGCCTTTTGGAGGGATGGATGGATCTCACTGTAGACTATTTGTGTGGCTGAGGGTTGTTTTGGATTTAACATAGTGATCCTAACCACTTAACTGTATATCTGTCACTGTTGTTGTTCCCAATCTCCCTCAGATGCTAATTTACTGATTTAGCAGGTAATTTAAACTTGCTCAAGTGTACACACACATGAATACATATCTCCTGGTAAATAAGTCTCTGTAAATGAGGGAAGGCTCTATCAGTTGCTCCCTCTTTCTCACACACACACACACACACACACACACACACACACACACACACACACAGAGACACAAACACACATTACACCCCCCACCATCCACACACATAAAGTCATTAGTCATCTACCACAACCACCCCCACAATACACACACACTCATATAAACACATAAAAATACACACATACACAAGCACTCTTAAGCACAAAGACTGTAAATAAAGCTTTTCCTCCAGGATATTTCCCCAGGGCCTAGTGTAATGTTTCTGACTAAGGTGGAAGCATAGATTATATATCTGGGTTGGTCCCTTTATGGCTTGTTGCTAATAGGTTTTGTGTAAGTAACAGCCTATGTTACCTAGATTACTTCTGCAAGAATTACAACCACAAGGTGATTTGTGGTCAAAGCAGATACATCAGAATAATGCAATATGCCTTGGCCTTCATGCAACATCCAGATGTGCTGAAAAATAACAGAAATGAAAAGCGAGGTGCATGGAGCGTGGGGGCAAATCAGATCAAACTGCCTTCAACTAATCCATCCAGTCATTCATCAGTTTCTCAAAATGTCAGTCTGTAAGCCGAGAGAGGCAGTTGTGGAGCCGGCAGTCACAGTATTGCTTGCAGTATCTAGCACCATGACAGCAACCTGGAGGTTAGAGAAGCAGGCTTGTGCCTGGAAGGTCGCTGGATTAAATCCCAAATGCGACTGAGATGTCTTCCCCTCCTCAACAACTGATGTCAAGGTACTCTTGAGTGAGGCGCTTAATCCCAAATTGATCCAGTGGTGCCGCTCAGTGACAGCAGAGGACTGGGGTTGTATTACATTCACATAAAAGTCACAAGTGTGAATGTAAACTGTAGAGTGCTGCTAAAAAAGGCTGCGTGTCCTCAGAACAGCTTCCCTGGAGTGATAACGTGTGTAGAGGCAGAGCCAAGCCAAACAATGCTGTCTCAATGTGTGTGAGCTTTGGTAAATCCAGCGGAATGTCTAATCAACCACACTTGTCATATTTCGTCCTATAATTTGTGCAATCCTCCCTTAGATGTATATTCATACTGGAGAGAAATTACATGGTATGTGCGCTTCAGATGACTGGCAAAATCCATCTCCAGGCCATTGCACCGATTTGGTAAATAGAGGTAAGCGAAGAATGTAAGTGAAAAGATGCGCAAAAGGCTTAGTAATTCTGGCCCTCAGTTTTAAAGGGCTCTATTTTTGTGCCAGCCAAGTGCTCTTACTTTACGCCAGGAAGTGTTAATTTTGTTGGGTGCAAGTGCATTCTTTCCTGTAAATGGGATTATTACTTGAAGTTGGCAGTTAATGCAATCATGTAAATGGCTTATACAGACTTTTGCTTTCCTCACAGTAGTGGTGACTTTATTAATCACTTGAATAAAATAAACTGCTGCTTTCCAGCAAAATAATGGCAACAACTTTTATTGTACTATATAGCAGTAAGAAGTAAATGCATGCTATTGTGTGAAGTGTCCTTCAAAATACTGTGATCAGACTTTTGAAATCTCTAGAAAAGTGAATTCAGGGAAACATCATCTGCCCTTGGAGATATAATTTGGTGTGCAACATATTCATGCCATGCAACTGCACCTTCTGAACAATAACATCAGTTTCCTCTTTAGAGAAGCTCATCTCCATAGTGAAATTGTCAGTGTGCCCAAGGGAGTGCACTGCTGTTTAAGGGGGTGAGCAGAGCTGATTTGATTGGTCATGATTGACAACGACCCACTGATTCACCTCTGTACCACTGGTGCACCTTCACTGTACCAGCACCAAAAATCTGTTGGTCATGCCCAATTGAGCTTGTGCCATGAGCTTGCAGCCTCCGCCTATGTCTGTCCCCTGAATTGCAAAAATAGGACCTTTAAAACACCTTCCACTTTAATGCCTCAAAACTGGGCTTAATTTAAGAGGGCAGTGTTAACATGTATAGAAACCTGCTGTGGGGGAAATCTGCTATGTAACAGCATATGAATATGTGGTGTGAATAAGTGGTCAAGGTGATGGGGCAAGGAAATGAGAAATTTGCGGCTAGAATGAAGGACTTTCATATATATAAAATACTGGTCATAATACATTGCAGCAGTTTTGTTTGATGAGACTGGCTCTGGATGTGAATAAAATGGCCAGATTCATGTTATTCACCACAGTCCGTCTGTAGCCATGTTTTGTATTGACAGCCAAGGCCTCTTCCTGACAGGTCTGCAGTGTGCTGCATAGACAGATTGGTAGATACATGATACAAGAGTCAAATGATCCTTGCCTGAGGAATGTCAGGCAATTTCATGGGTATCGATTCTGGCTTCGTCCATATCCACCACTTCTATTTTGCTTACCGCATGACCTTTCCCATAGGTCAAGATGGGGTCAGTTTGCAGCTTCTTGTGGGAACAAACTGTTTCCCCTGAGGCCCCTATGAAGCAGCTTCCCAGATGGTGCAGTTCATTAAAAAAAGGAGAGCCAATTTAGTGAATTTAGGAGGATTAAGAGAATATATTAACTCCACCAGTGGTGGTACAGGAATATACGGTATCGCCAAGCTTCCTCCCACACTGTTAGCAGGAGATCAAAGAGAAATGGGGAGAGCTGAGATTCCCTTTGTGGATATGAGGAGAAAAAAAGAGGAGGAGAAGGAGACATGTTCTTAATTTAACAGGCTGCAGTGATGAGATAGAGTGTGGCTACCTTTGGCGCTTTATCAAAACAAAACTAGAATCTGCTGCATCACCATTTCCTAAGGTCGTCCCAGAAAAGAACACATGGCTGATGCTGATTCGTCTTTTTTTTTTTTGCATTTGTGCAGCTAATGTGGGCTTAGGAGCAGTAAACAACAAGAAAGGGAGCTTAAAACCACTCTCTGTAAACAGCATTTTTAACAATTTTATTTCAGTCACAGCACTCTCGTCATAAGATAAAACAATTTATTGCAGCAAATGGTTATACAGTTAATTTTGGTGGTGTGGCTCTGCTCCCACGTCCTCACTGTACAAATCTATGCAAGCGTGACACAGGTTTGACTTGCAAGGTGCAACTTCCCCACCTCCACATATGGGACAGTGCCTGAGAGATGCATATCACTTAGTTATAATGTCAGTGTAATAGATGCACTGAACCAAAGTGGTATGCATTTCTGGGTGCTAATGCAGGAGGAAGATGCATGCATGGTGATGCCCCTTTCACATCTGATACTGATACTAAAGGCACCCTTCAGCATTAGGATGAGACACATCAGGCTTTCTCCCTTTCATCATGTTAATGTCACATGGTGAGGTTTAGGCAACAAAATCACTTGGTTGGGGTCAGAGAAAGGTTAGGTTTTGACATAAAAGCAACTTGGTTCAGGTAAGGGAAACGTTAGGTTTAGGCAATGAAATGGAAACTGGACACAAACTCACAATGTCTTGCTGGAAAAGAGAATTGAACTTGGGTCCTCGGCATGAAGGTCCTATGGCTTACAAGCCCGTCATTCCTGCTCTTTAGACTTCGCCACCATCCCCTGCGTCTCATACCCACCTCAGTAGGTGCCTTTGGCTTCTAATGGATGCCTTCTGCAATGGTATCAGACACTGATGGGTGCTTTTTCCGTCAGTATCAGATGCAGAAGGACATGACCAAGCTTCGGTATTTGGTCAGGAAGGCCCACCAGCATCTCTACTTCCTCAGAAACAGCTTCTTCCCTGAAGCTGCCAGACTGTTAAACTCGAGCCGTGCTCTGTAGACTCTCTCTCTCTCTTCACCACACACTGATCTGCACTAAAAACACCTTATCCACACACACACTGATCTGCACTAAAAATATTTTATCCACCAAAAGTGCAATATTTCACTCACATGCATGTTTAGTGTTTTACAAAGCTAATTTCAGCTTACTCATTCATTCATTCATCTTCTAAACCGCTTATCCTCACTAGGGTCTCGGGGGGGTGCTGGAGTCAATCCCAGCGCTCATAGGGCGAAGGCAAGGAAACACCCTGGACAGGTCGCCAGTCCATCGCAGGGCAGACAGTCAATTTTAGCTTCTCCAATTCACCTCACCTGCATGTCTTTGGACGGTGGGAGGAAACCGGAGTGCCCGGAGGAAACCCACGCAGACACGGGGAGAACATGCAAACTCCACACAGAAAGGACCTTGGGTGGGAATCGAACCCAGGACCTTCACACTGTGAAGCGACAGTGCTAACTACTGCACCACCGTGCCGCCCGCATTTCAGCTTACTATTTAACTGTTTATATTTATATATTTTTGTATTTTTACCCTTGTTGTTTATATTCTGCTCTTTTTATATTTGCTCTCTTTATATATTTATTAGGCTTTTTATACTGGGACCTGAGTCCTAATTTCATACCATTCGGTGTAAATGTGAGCTGGTATGACAATAAAAATTCCTTGAATCCTTGAATCCTTGACACCCTGGGATTGGGAATGGGCACTGCCACTGTCTAGTTTTAAAAGCGATGGCAAACCCAATTACAAACATGAATTTTCTAATTACTATTGTTCTTGAATGTTCCTACGCACCTGCTCCTAGACTGATTTTGTTAAAAGTGTGCAAAAGTATTTTCTCCTTCTATCTTCAGACAAATTTCTTGAAATTTTGGTATGTTTTCCAAAACTCCAAACACAAATTCAGGACTGCACACTCATCTTCACAAACTCCCACAAAATCAAATCCTCCACTCAAAACCACGAGATCCTCCATCTAAAACAAAACTTGGCCTGGCTGTGCTGGCTCCCTTTGCTCTAGCTAGCAGATCCATCCTGACACTCTGACTGGAGTGTGAACAATTTTGACTCATAGTGTTTCCATCAGCAGAACTGTGTGTTTTCTGGGTTCCAGTTGTGATGAGTTGAGTTGATGATACTGACTCCCAGTGCTTTCTAAATGACCACATGGTGCAGCCATAGTTCAACAAATCTGGATCATGTGTGGAAACAGGGGAGTAGTGTTTATTCTTTTCAGAAATGGTCTTTTGGTACATGGTGCTATGGTTTAGGGTGTTTAGTTTCTGTGATAGACTCAATTATAGAAGTGAGCGAGAAAAAACTGTAATATGCCTCATATCATGCAATGGCAAGATTGATGCGTCCCTCCAAGACATTCTTTTTTCACTCCGAACTTTTCCCTCCCTCATTCCATCACACTGTCTTCTCCTTTCTGTTGTTGTGGCTCCCCTGCTGTGTCTGCTGTCTCTAGTGTATAGCTGACTATATACTTTTGAGTGTAATGTTTTAACAGGAAAGGAGACAATGACACAGTGACTAAAAAAAGGCTCTCTGCCATCCATTTCTGTCATCAGAGGAGAGGAGAGGAGAGGAGAGGAGAGGAGAGGAGAGGAGAGGAGAGGAGAGGAGAGGAGAGGAGAAGGGAAGGGTGAAGGGAAACTTTATTTGTTAATTTAGAGTGATCAGATTGGTGTTGGTGTGTTTAAATACTCTAACCATTTTCTGTGAAGATGACTTTGATTGTTAAAGTAATGACACCGGTGCACACACACTGAGTAAAACTATTTTATGACCTATAACTAAGCAACAAGCCAGCAATCCCTGTTGTTCAGACCTTTATTCTTTATTCTAAATATTCTATAATGTCCAACTTCTTTCAGACATACTATGTCTGAAAGACATATGTGTATAATTAAATGTAACAAAACTGAATCAGCGACTGCCAGGTTGTGCAAATGTAAATAAATAAATAAATAAATAAATGAACAGCATAAATAACATTAATAACTTCAAGTGCCTAGTATAAATGTATGTGCACAAAGTAGCCAACAGCTCAGTCATTATCAGAAAACAGTGATCTGTGCTTGAAATAGAAATTATTTCTCTTTCATTCTGTTCAGTTTTTCATTCTCCCTCTTTCCCTGTTTGTATTCTCCTCTCTCCCTCTGTCTTACATAATTATACTCCTTTCTCTCTGTCTTTCTTTCTCTCTTTCTTGCTTTGTGTCTACTTTTTTGCCTGTCTGTCTCTCATACATCACCATATGTCTGAAGGCAGGCTAGCCTGAGGGGCCTTGCATGAATGAAGGCGACAGATGAAGACAGGAGATGACAGAGGAGCTGATTGTTTTGGTGGAAAGAGGAATATGGAATCTCAATACTTCATGATGGGAACAGGCCGGTTTAAGATGGGATCGGTGTAGTGCGTTGAGACCCTAATACAAAATTGATTTGGCCATTTAAACTTTATTTATATTCACACGATTTCTTAAAGGGCTTGTCCCGACATGGGATCACCACATGAAAGTCTGCATGAAGAGCTTTTTAAAACTTTAATGATCTGTTGTAACTCAAAGTACATGTCAAAATACAAGTCTGCATACAAGTCTGCCCAGTGATGCTACTGAACTGTTGAGAAGAGTTAGAGATTATTTATTAGAGACACAAGCATATGCCTACAGATCAAATCCCCCAACTGGGTCATATCTGTTAAAAAGCGAAATTTCTATCATTTTTAACAGTTTTGGACCTTTTCTCTGCCTGATCTTCATCAGAAACTCTACCTGTTTCTTTTCTTCCCTGAAAGAGGAATTTGACACTTTTGGTATTAAACTGAAAATCAGCTGGCATCTCTGGCAACTGCTAAGTGTTCCTGTGTTTTCAAACATACAGCAGTTTAACAGCCACTCCTTATGGCAAAAACAAGCCTCGATCCCCATCAACTACTAATGGTTATAAATGAAAACAACATTTTAAGCAATTACAGGCGTTTTTTAGAGCACTGCATAGTACAGAGATTACCCTCATTAACTAATGTGTCTAGTGGCCTTTTAGCAGCAGATGTGGCTGAAAGTTCTCTTTGAATCCTTTTCAGCTTTCATAAATACTGCCATTACTCAAACACATATGAAAGTGACCTATTAAAACTGTTAACCTATGAAGCAATAATAATTAATTAAGGGAACCCAACACAGTTGTAGTCAGTTAAAAAGGCACAACATATTGAGATAATGTTGAACCAAATGTTGTTCACATTAGCATTTGCAAAAAAAAAAAAAAAAAAAAAAAAGTATGAGTATTAGTAAGTATGACTAATAGTAAGTATGACAGTGCATTGCTCCTTAGGCATTAAATGAAAAGTATGTAATATAGACTACACATGACTCCTTGAAAAGAATGAAAGCATAATAAGGAGGAAAAAGCACTGAGAGATGACAGATGCACAAGCCTGCATGTAATGAATGCATGCACACATCACATCTGACCACATCTGTGTTCATGTTACACATGCTGTCAAAGAGGGCTCAGTGATGCATTGCTGTGTGTCATGCAGAGAGGTAGAGATAATCCCAGAGCACCTTATGCCGCACAATTTCAGTTTAGTCCACCTGGGAGCCTGCTTCCTGTTTTCTACCTTATTAACCTTGATACACTCTCCTCATCCACACACAGTCATGGAGGTGTAGCCTTGAAACCATGGTGATATTTTTGGTTGCATCCTCCACGTACACAAACACAGAGAAACACATTTGCACGCACAAACAGTACAAAGCTGGCAGTGTTATCTTAAATCCTCAAGCCCTCTTTCTGTTTTGTGTTAAAAAGAGAAGCATGACTTTAAATAACTTGGCACCATCAGAACAATTTTCCACTTTTTTTTTTTTACCCATTTCTTTTAAAATACCTCTTTTTAAAACATTATCCACAGGCCATTTCCCATTACATGGATTTGTTCTTGTGCTACAGAGTGATGTAATACTGTAGTGACTGGTCTTGCATGCTCACTTAGCTATTATCAGGAAATGCTGTGTGTTAAATGATCAGATATCTAGTCCAGAGTAAACTATATTAGTCCCACTTAGTACTTTGAGTCAAATGCTACTTATCCAAAAAAAATCACTGGCAGATACCAAATTTAATGCCTAAAACGCAACAATAAATCTGTTTCTGTAAAAAATAAATAAATAAATAAATAAATAAATAAATAAATAAATAAATAAACAAGGCATCCCTCACCTCAGATTATTGGATTATTATTTCAGAATGACAATGATCTGTAGCTGGTTTTGTTTTGAATCATCTTTAAACTTTAGGAAAACTCATGAAAGTAAGGTATACGCTGATCAGAAATCTACCGTAGGTGGAAGTGAAGGAGCAGAAACAGTGATAAAGTTAAGGAAAAAGACTCATTACCCATTTATTTTCTTTTAAGGATGAGACAACAGCAAATTGAGCTGGTGCCACTTTTGTGCCATGGCCTCTTTTCTATTCTAATTTTCTCGTTCTGCATTGTTGGCATCTCATTTCCTTGGGCAATTCTTTGCTACCTGGTTAGGGAAAAAGAAAAGCGAAGGCTTGTTGAGAACTTGTTTCTTTTTGGATGAGCACAGGTTTATACATTAAAGCAGTTTTTTTTTTTTTTTTGGCTTGAAGCAACCTTTGCCTAAGACTGAAATGCTTGATAATGAGGTCAGGTGAATAAAGGGGAAGGGAGGAGAGAGATCTGGTCTGCATAATCCTACAACACCATCTTAAAAAAAAAAAAAAAAAATCCTTAAAAAAAGCTGCTACAAGAACCCCACAAAAAGGAAAAAATAAATAAATAACTAAATAAACCATGGGAATTAGAATCATGTCAAAGCTCACTCATTTAAACAAGAATAAATTAAGAGAGTCTTTAAGACACATTGCAGCTCACAGAAGTCTGAGAAAATGCTCTTTCTCGGTGTGTGTTTCTCTCCCTCCTCAGCAGGATTCCCATTAGAAGATTATTTATTAGAGGAGCTGAATGACTTCTGTGTAAATGATTCTACAGTAACAAATTGCAGCCATTACGTGAGGGAGATCACATTTAAATGTCTATATATGACATATTTTTGTATCACTTCATGCACTATCTCACAAGATGTTATTGCATTACATCACACCATTAAAATACATCACATTATGGCATTATAACACAACATAATATGACTTTTATATCATATTAATCACATTATCACAGTGAATCATTCTGTTACCAAAAAATCGCGCTACATCATCACACCGCTGCATCACGTCATTGCACTAATATCACAGTGCATTGCCCTATCTGTATTATCACAAGTCCAGTTGTATAATCATATACTTAATGTAACATGTTCTCCTAAAAACCTAAAATCACTGCATCACATCACATTAGTAGCATTAGTCTACTGATGGGCTACATCACTTCAATGAATAACCACCGTCAATCCAAAAAAAAGAAAAAATCACATACTAATTTGTGACAAACACCCAATACAAGGAATGTGTGTGTGTGTGTGTGTGTGTGTGTGGAGACACGCTTGCTTGACTAATCTGTCTTCATTAGCAGAATGGGTCCTGAGTGACTGCTGTCCCTTTGCCCTCTAGCTAGCCGTTGCTGTCTCAAAAGCTAAATAAACACCCGTGATACCACTTTAGAAAGAGACCGAGTGGAATTAAAAAGGTGAGTCAAAGTCAAACATTCACCGACAGCCCTCGCCTGCAGAAAAGATACAGGACCAAACAAATTAGTCCGAAAGATAGAGAGAGAGAGAGGGTGCGACGGGGTGTAAAGCCGAAAAAGAGAGTAGGAGCAGTCGGATAAAAGAACGAGAAGAGACAACGAAGGAGTGAGAAGGAGAGAGAGAGTGAACTTTTTGCATCACAGGACTAAAACAGCAAAACTGGCAGACAAAGAGCTCCTAAATAAATGAACCCAATCCCCCAGTGTGTCTTTAAAGGGGCAGTCCGCCAAGGCTATTGTTACGGGTTTAATGTTGAGTATTGATTAGCTGCACATTTACATCAAGGTGAACTCTTCGAAAGAATACCAGCTATGTGGAAGTGGACCTCATCGTGGCTGCTTCGCTCTCTCTTTCCTGGCAAGCTGCACGCTGGCTCCGGGGGTGTATCTGACATGCTGATGTAAGGGATGCTGAGTCTGCTGCCGACTTAAGTTGAATAAAAAAAGTGAGAGGCTTCTGATTTCAAGGCAGGCAGAACCCTTAGTAAAAAGATAAACAATACGGACAAGAGAGGAGGATGCAAAAAGGGGAGAGATGAAGGGGAAAAAGGGGGAAAAATGAAAGGAGAGGACAATGAGAAAATGCAGCAACAGAAATGCAGCAGAAATGAAATACCATAAAAGAAAAGAAAAGAAGGGAAAATACCCCCTCCCCCTCCCTTCCCCCCACGGCCCTTCACCAGCCTCACAACCCCAGAATAGAGTTTTCTCTTTCTGTCTCTTTGAGCAAAATGCTGATCCAGCAGGCGGTGTCCTACACAGATAGGGCCTGATGCTAGCTGGCACATTTAGAAAGGCACACAGGATTGTGGTACGCCTCTTCTCTCTCCCTCTCTCTTCCTCTCTCTCCAGCTTTTTTTTTACTACAATCTTGAAGACTCACAAGTTACAGCCAAATAAAATGCATAGCATATTTGGATAGATGGTCAGTAATAATACGGCTAAGCTCAGCACAGAAAGATAGTTAAAGAGAGAGAAATTTAGAAGGGCATGCCAAATTGCGGTGCATCTCTCTCTTTCTCTTTCGGGTAAAGAGGGGATGCTGTGACTTTGCAGCAAAGCTCACTCACTCAGGCAGAGCTCCAGCAGATCCCTGCTCTCTCTGCCACGGCCTTAATCGAGTTCTCTATAGTCTGTCACATTGTGTACAAACAGGCGTGCTGCAGGTGATGCAGAGAAGCTCGACGGAGGCACTACTGAAGCCTGATGGAATTACATGGTGCAGAAAAAGAAAATGCAGCCTGATGTATCCCTGTACAGCTGTACGTGTTAATCACACAATACTTTTTATGTATTTATTTCTTTCTTTATTTTTTTCCAAGCAAGTGGCTCTTGAATGTTTGATGAGTTCCTTTTTTGCACCTTAGACCAGTGGTACTCACACATGGGATCAGGTGACATTGATTTTGAAAACTTTTAATGTACTGTATTTATAAAATTAAATATGCTATTACATTTTTTCAAGAAATAAAATAATGAGTATTCTCAGCCACTAGACTTTTTCCCTACTAAACTGCCAAGTAAACCAGCCTAAAGGGAAAATAAAAAAAATCCTTTTTTGGTGTCAAAGGTCATCAATGTGCCTGCAGCAGTGGGAAAGGCATCACATTTTAGAGTGGTTAGAGTCAAAAATGTTGAGATCCACTGCTTTAGGCAACAGTACATTGACTGGCAATGCATCTTAAATATAGCAACAACTCCAGTGTGTGCTTTATTATAATGTGCTGCTGCAAATTAATTTTAATGTATATGTATCTTAACAAGAGGCCAACTGCCTAAGTTTCCATCACGGTGGACATCCGACTGGAGACAGCTGACAGACAGCGTGATGAGAGGACAAAATGTTGTGAGTAATCCACAGAAGCTTTAGAGGAATGGAATTAAAAGACTGGCCTCTAGTGGCAAGCGTGAAAATTGCCTTGTTGGAGAGTTCACTCTGGAAAATAATATTTTCTAATAGGACACAATAAAATAGAAAACAGCATTCTGCACATGTGGATATTCACTATTTGCGTTATTACAGTTCACACACACACGTAACATTCTTTGGCTTCATTACAATTAAATCAAGGGCAAACACTGCATCCTGAATCAAATTAAACTAAGTGGCATGGATGCAAAATGGTTTTCCCCAAAGGGTGCTGTGACATCAAATGAAATCACAGGATTAGTAATTGACTACTAGATGTTGTACCTGTTTCTTGGCTTGAATCAGTAATCAACCAAAGAGTAAGCTCTGGAGGGATATTTGCCTAATCAGCAATCACCATCAAGCTCTCGTTCACCATTGCAGTGATTAGTACACAGACTGTATTGATCGAGCTAAAGTGATTGATAACGTTTTAATGGTGCAGGCATTGCCATTGTGAGTCAATGTTCAATATCCTCCACCGATAAGGTTAGGGGACAACCAGGGAATGATAACCTGCCTTGGATCGTATATTACTGAAATGGTACAGTATCACACAGAGAGATGCATTAGGGGATGGAGATAAATAAAGACAGAGGAGATGAGAGAGAGAAAAAATATAGAGAGGGAGCACTCTTCTGTTTGACGCAAAACCACATAAATCAGCATATTCATACAGTTGCTTAGCTGAGCATCAAGCACTTTGCTGTCACTCAGGGAATCCTTATCTTCGCTGAAGATCAGCCATAAATACAAAACAAGAAAATATAGAAAATGGCTTCCCACTGCAGTAAGACACATTTGCATGGTGGTTGGGCTCAATTTCCTAATTTTTCAAAACTCACTGAGACAAAATAATTGTATGCATGTAATGATGAAATTAGAGCAGAAATGATGGGGAGTAAATAAATAAATTAATAAATAAAGTGATTAGTTAGTTAAATAGTGCTCAGAATCTTGCAGTGCATTTTCCAGTTTTTCAACAATGGATGTCACAAATTTTACTTCTTAACATTCTCTATGAGCTCAACTGTTTAATACTGTCCTATCCCAAGTAGATCCCTACGAAAAAGACAGATTCCATGCTGCTCAGAGCAAAGAGCAGCATGGACTCCAGGCAAATCTGTGAAAGTGCTCAAGAAAATGAAATACTAGAATACTAGAAGCATCATTTATCTTGGTGATACGTATTGACATGGTCCCTGGGATGGATGGTGAAACAAATTGGAGCTGAGGCCAGTGAGGGGACATAATGGATATGGTTGGTTGGTCATCTGGTAAAAGCATATAGGAGGGTCGGACCAGTAGGGCAGCTTCACGCCGCTGTTACTCAGAACGTGGGAGGCATTTGACCACTTAAATGAAAATGTTCTTTGACATTGTTCTTGGTCCTATATTGCCCAGTGGGTCGGACATGACACTGACAGGGTTAGAGGTGTGATTCCCACTGGGGTGACCTTTTGAATATATGCACTTCTACTCCGGTAGGACACTCTGGCTTGAGTGTGTCCACCAAATGGCTGTTGATGTTCTTATTCATCTGAACCTATGACCTTAACAGAATATGAAAACAGCAACAAAACTGTAGATGACACTATCAATAGGCCTATTTTCTTTTCTTTTGGAAAAAAAAAAAAAAGCAGAGAAAATTACTGCCACTAGATTTTTGAAGTGAAATTTTTTCAGTGTCGAAGTCACAACTTTATCACACAAGCACAAAAGTTTAGCATCGCAACCCAGTCTGACACTGCTACTTGCATTCAGTTATGATCAAATAAACCAAAAACACTTACAGCCTACATTATGCAGTTTGTCCTCAAATCTATATAGTCATTCAGTGTTGAGACTATTCATGTGGAGATAAAGAAAACGTCCTACAAAATAAATCATGCTCCAGTACATTGATCGTAGACATTTCACGTAGTCCACATAGTTATATTTTTGCATAGGTCTGCAGCATGACAATGGGATATTCTCCAAAGCAGGATTACTCAGTTAAGCACAACACACAAAAAATAAATTAATTAATTAATTAAAAATAAATAAATAAATAAAAATGAAAAAATTGCCTCTCAAATGTAGATTTCTATTAGTAAAAATGGCTGCAAATTCATATTAGAGCCAGAAATCAAGATTAATTTATATAGGAAGAGCTGATCCAAAAAAAATCAGGAACAGTGCTTTATAATTATTTTTCTTGGCTATCTTGTTAAGTGGGCAAAGCTACTTCTTCAAAGTTCCATCCAGGAAGAGATCAAAGCCAAATGATAAAGGCCCAAGATGAAAAACTGTATTTAGCACCAGACAGTGTGATCATCATACAATCATCTGGACCAGGTGACTTTCCAGTCGGAAAATATGGGAACATATGGCACCAATCATACAGAGCTTCTACTGGGTATTGTTTACATTAGTTAAATTTTTTTCAAAACCATAGCTAGTTTTTCAAGCTCTGTCATTTCTTCTCTGTATTTGACATTTTCGTCAGTTTTCTAACTGATTGCATTTTTTGGCTGTGTAATGTCATTGTTAAGCATGTCATATCATTCCAAAGGTGAAACCTGGAAATGAGAGGAAAAATTCATTTTCTAAAGAGGGGAAGCACTGTCAATTTATTAGTGCTGAGTAATGTGGAAAAAATGAGATCTCACATTATAATTTGTTGCTTTTGACAATATGGCATCGTCGAATGATACCAAAATACTGTGAGAGCATATGATAGTGTGCAAGCTCTTGCTTTTCAAACATGATGGCCAGGGCCATTTCTTGTACAGATTACTGACTGTCGGCTGAAAGCTGCTGTCTTGCATCTGTCATGCAATAATGCTGCTGTTGCCTTGATAGAATCCAGAATCTTTCCTGCATCTATTTAACATTAGAACTCCAGTTGACATAGTTTCTCTTTCTCCTTTTCAAATGCTGAGAAATGGAACTGAGTAAGCACATTGTAACACAGCTTGTTTCTCTCAAACACCTGGTTGCCAGATCTTTCTCTCTTCAGATGTGCCACCAGATAACTGAATAAAGAAATCTTGTTCACACCTGGAGACCAGCCTTGCTGACAGCAGAAAAAGCAAAGCGGGTCACAGTAAATAATAGAAACACAGTGTTCCATTCTAATGCAGTAACATGCTGTAATATGTTTACTCTCTTTTACTTCACCCAAAAATAACTTTATACAACATTCAGCCAAAAATGTATTCCAATTAGAGACCGTAAATGGAGTCATGACATTTTATCTTACATAATTATATTAGCTGCTAATTCATCATGTTGAAAATATTGTTTATGTGTATAATTTAACAATCTAAATGGTCAGGTTCAGTTATTTTGGCCTACAGCGGTGAGATTTGAACTTTACAAGCCACAGTTAATACATCTCAGCAGTGGGCTCCATATTGGAGCACCTGGGTGTAAGAAGCCTACTTGCTGTCAACAGCTGCTAGCCATAGACTAGTGTATAGTGCTACACAGACAGACCCTGTACTGGCCACCGTTGTTTTCTGTCCCCAGCTATTCCATCTGCACCAAAACATCATGGCTCCACTCTCCTCCCCATTGAGCTGTGAGGGTCTTATCATATCAGCTAAGGAACTCAATGCATTACTTGATACTTTTAGCCTAACAAAGCATGTACAGGTCACAATCTTGGTCATAACCTGGCCTTTGTCATCACAAAGAGTTTCAATCTACAAACGCCATGGACTTGGCCTTGTCTGATCATTTCTGTGTGCTCTTTGATGTGTCTGTGTTCCCACACATTCAGAACAGATCTAGACTAGAAAAAAAGAAGAGTCATAAATAATCATACAGGTGCTCTCTTTGAGCATGCACTTTCAAGGACTTCATGTCAACTATCAAACTAGATGATTTGATCTTCCACATGATACTTAGGTACTTTGCCTACCAAATTCTTTAAATCTGTTTTTCAATTCATAGCAGCATATGTAAATGTATCACTGCTGTCTGGCACATTCCCTAAGTTCCCGAAAACAGATGTTATGAAGCCCCTTCTCAAAAACAGTAATGGAGATGCTTCCATACTGAACAACCTCTGGTCCATATCCAATCTACCATTTGTTGGCAAAACCACTGAAAAAGTAATTTTAAATCAACTGTGTTCCTAATGTCAAATGGGTATTTTGATGTATGTCAGTCAGGCTTAATACCGATACAGGCAAAACATCAGTCCTAATGTTATCAAACCTTAGTGCGGCTGTTAACTGTGTTTATCATATTATCATACTACACAAACTAGAAGAAAGGGTTGGATTTTCAGATGCATTTATCAAGGTGCTAAAATCATACTTACAAGACAGGAGCTTTTTTGGTTCCACTGGAAGCTAAACCTCACCACCACCTTCACCTGTGGTGCCCCCCAGGGATCGATCTTGGGGCGTTCATTATTCACCCTCTATACGCTCCCACTCGGACAAATCATTAAAGACAAATTAAACCATACCTATGCTAATGACACCCAAATTTGCTTAGCCCTGTAACCTAACTGACCATATTAACAGCTGGCCACTTACCAAATTAACAGCTGGTTGTTTCAACATTTTGTCTGGTTGAACAAGGACATAACTGAAATAAACTTATGTGGGGAAAATGAGGAGAGACTTAGAATTGTAATTAATCTTGATGCAAAAGGACTTAAAGTGAAGGACACTGTTAAAAACCTTGGTGTCTTAATTGATTGTGATCTCAATTTTAAAAACCATGTGAAAGTAATAACTAAATCAGTGTCATGAGATTTTTTTGTGTTTTGGAATTTTGGTTTGGACTCGGCTTTTGTTTTTCCAGCTTGCCAAACCTGTCTTGAGTCTGTGGATCAGCCCTGATTGTTCTGTTCCCTCCCCAGTGTTTCCCTCAGCCAATCCCCTGTGTTCTCCAGTCATGTGTTCCAGACCCTTCCCCAGGTGTGTCTTGTTTCCTAGTTAGTTCCTTGTGTATTTAAGTCCTTCAGTTTAGTTCTTTTTTTTTTTTTTTTTTTTTTTTTGGTTATTGTGTTGTTTCCTTGCCATGTGTGTATTCATAGAGTTCCTCATGGTCTTTGAGTTCCTTGTGTTTTTTATTTTAAAGTTTTAGTTAAGAATTTTTTTTTTTATTTTCTTCAATGCGACCTGCTCCTGCATTTGCGTCCACATTCCAACCTACATGTGACATTCAGCTTTTAACCATCTCAAAACATGGCCAATCATAGAGGCCTTATATAAAAATTCATTCATGTTTTTTATTTGCAGCATGGTTGACTACTGACCACATTACTCCAACACTTAAGTCCTCACACTATTTTTCAGTACATCACAGAATTGACTTTAAAGCACTGCTGCATGTTATAAATCATTAAATGGGGCAGTAGGACCAAAATACCTCTCAGATATGTTTCAGCAGTACATACCTGCTAAACCTCTCAGATCACTGAGGGGAAATCTGTTGATGAAGCAGTTTTTAGCTGCTATGCTGCTCAGCTCTGGAACCAACTTCCTGATATTATCAAAGGTGCTCCAACTGTACCCAGTTTCAAATTTACATTTAAAACTCAACTTTTCTTAGATACTTTTTGCTAACTGATCGAAGGCACTCTACTTTTTTTTTTTTTTTTTTTAAGCTGGACTTTTAACTGTTCCAGTGCTCTTGCCTTGCCTTGATGTCTACGCATATTTTTGGAATGGACTGAAGAGCTGCACTTTGTCCCTCTGTCTAAAAATCATTATTTTATCCTTAATTTTAAAGCATTAGCATATCCACACTTTTCAGGGACAGTGCAGAGTTACAGCAGACCCTGTACTAAGTGCTGTGCTAGTTGTTTCTGTGATCTAGTCAGTTCAATGTTGTGATAATGATTTTGTCATTAAGCCTCAAGACCCTTGAGCCAAGGAAATAAAATACAATTACTACCCCAATCTATGATACAGAGCCAGGGCTTATACATTTACCTCCCTGGATTCATGAGAAACACAAATTAACAGTTTTGGTTGTATCAGCAGCTGTTACAGTATGGTAAAAATGTTCAATTACTCAGTAATAAAGGGGGAAGTGATTAAAGGTACATTGTACAGTAGTATACACTGGGGGAATGAAGTGCACCTTCAGCCATTCCTCCTGTATCTATCCTGCATTTGTACTGCAGACAGTTCTTTCTTAAGTGCTATACAGTGGAATTCAATTTCACTATATTTTGACACAGAACTCAAGTGTCTCTCATCCTGCTATTTTTCTCACGTCTCATTTACGATGGAGCCAAAGTGCAGGAGAGAGTCAGGAGGCTAAAGTGAAGAAAAGTTTCATATGCAAATTGCTTGAATATTGTGCCTTGAAAGTTGTGATGGTTTGAACTCATTTGTCAGTATCAGATATTTATAAGAAAAAACATTATAGTCCCACAACCATCTGAAAAATGGATTTTGTACTATGACCCACATAGTAAACCCGTGTCATACTAGCATCATTTTAAAGCAAGTGGCCAATAATCAGATAGATTTCCTTTAGTACAATGCCAGTAGGAGCAAATGAAAGTAAAAAGCAACCATAAACCATACACTTGCTGAGTCATAAATTTGTAAGGAAAGTTCCAATGCATAATTTGCACACTGAAATATTCTGACTCAGGGAATACATTAATGGCAGTCTATAGTGGTGAAACTAAATAGCAGATGGAGAACACCACCATATAGCGCTAATGATATTTGGGGTTTGTCCTTATGCCAGGCCAAAGCTGGCAAGTGCCACGGACGGACGAGTAGAGAATCCTGCTCGGTTGATGTGGCCACAGTGCCATTGGTGCCCAGGATTTGTCATCTCCTCTGTACCACCGATGTCTTAAAGGTAATCCTTGGAGCTTTGTGATTCTTGACTGAGCATCCCGTTCTTCTTAATGACTGTCAGGAGTGTTAAATGTCCTGCTGTCCATAAGGTCACCCCTTGAAATGTCAACAGGCAAAGAGAGTGAGAGAGCGATAGAGACAGGGGCCTATCACTATCATGCGGAGCGTTAGATGTTAAAACTCATTTTTGCCTACCAAATTCTTTAAATCTTTAAAACTTATTTTTGCAATTTTTGACACTGTCATTATCTTGGTGTTAAATGCAGTCCTGATGTTATCTGGGAAGAGGGGGGTTGGCACAGGAGTTAATGCCATAGTAGGAGGAATACATTATTAATAGGTGGAGTTTGGGCGGACTTCAGCAAAGGCCAGTGAAATCAGCTTCTCTCACCATTAGAAACAGTGCACTCCCTGCTACATGACACACATTGACATTTTCTAATTGAAGAGATCAGACCGGCTCCTCTGGTATTCTCTACATGTGCTGTCCATTCAGAAGAGATCTGTATGACTATAAAGCAATCAAAAATTAATATACTACACAAATATGTCACCAGTGTGTCCCTTTAAGGTGAATTTACATTTTTGTTGATGGTTTCAGCCAGGTCACTGTGTTTTCTGTATGATGGTGATGTCATTTGAGGACAATCATTAACACAATAATTGCAGATACAGAAAACTTCCTTTAAATGAAACACGTGTAATCAGTTCATTCACAATTCACAAGTGTGCCAACAATTACTAAATATGAGAAAAGCAGTACTGATTTTACATGATTTACATGTTTACATAACAGAGGAAGACAACACTCTACAATAATGCTGATTGAAGCAACCTGTCATTTCCGTTTCCAGAGAGAAACGTGGAAATCGTAATTCATGTAAAAACACACACTTGTCTCCTGCCTTGCCACTATCAGATTTCATCAAAACAATTACAGCCACACTTCTGTTCATCGCAGCTATGGACCGTTTATCTATTGGTAATTAAAACCTGCAGGCTTCAGGTGCCACTTTAGTGAGACCTGTTGGAAAGGAACGGACACAAACAGCTGCTCCTAGCAACCTGTCATTTTTGGATAAGGATGTGAAGAGATGAATGATGATGTTTTCCACTGTATAAACTTTAAATTAAAGCCAAATAGTTTTGTGTTTAAAAAAGCACCGATGTTTGTGTACTCCTGTAAGAGCTGATGCAGTTTTTCATTGACCAAGATTTAATCAAAGTATCCACATTAGATAACTCTTGCACAATTGCACTGCCTCTTTGAAAATGCACACCCGTTCCCTCAATCAGGACAGAGCAGCATACCGGTCCTGTTGCCTTCTGATGGTGGTAGAAATTGAATCAACCATAAAAGAAGGTTGTCATACATCCTGTAGGCAGTTGGAGGACAGATACCAGTAAGAAACAGCCCTTTATCTAACCAAGCAGGCCTATAAATGTTTGAGCCAATAATACCACCTTTAATGGTATTATAGCCTTTATCAAATTAAATTCATAGTTTTGATATGTAAGTCTCAAAATGTGGTATAAGTAGTCATTTCTCTTGCTTGGAGAATTTATATCAGTGTGAAACAAACAAGCATATCATGAATGAAGGGGTTCATGTGATTTTTGGAGAGGTTTATGCCACTGTGCCTCCATCAACTAATGCCGGGAAAATAGCAAAGCGCATATCGTTTTCACTAAGACCTGTTTTTGGCTGGAAAAGGCAAACGCAATAATTAATGCCAAAGTGGCACCAAAATTAAACAGTGCGACTGCTTTGCATAAACACACCCAGCTGTGCCACTCCACCCATCTCATCTTCAGTTTAGACCATGAAAGTCCCAAATTGGTGAAAACAGCCAAATCTGGTTTAACGCCAGATGTAATTTGCAACTCGCCAGCATTGAGCATGAACATGAACAAGCAGATACCTGAACGAGGGAGCTGTTTCTCACTTACAGCTTCACAGTGCAAGATTTTTATTTAAAAATACATGTCTGAAACACGTTTTTTCTAAATTTATTTTGGATCCTCAAGTTTGATTCATTATGCAGTGAACAAACATTTTGAAGTGATTTTACCTTAGGGGGCCCAATATGAAAAGATATTTTGTTTTTATGTTGAGTATTAAATTGTTGAGATGTCATACTTGCAGTCATGCATTGTATTTAAATCATAATGCAGAATAATGCATATGTTAAAAAAATATAATGCAACAAACAAACAATTCCTGGTGAAAAAATATTTTAAAATTAAACTGGCCCACATTTTGGGCCAGTTTTAAACCACTGGTCTAAACCACAGACTGGGTTTGAGACAGAGAGGGGTGCTCCTTTGTAACTAGTTGAAATGTCTTAGTTTGGTCCTAGTTTGCCAAATTAATTTCACTATTCTTATGCACATGGAGTGACAAAATAAGAATTGACCAAAGTACAAAATAAATGGCAGCAAATGTGTGCGCTGTCCAGAGGAAGCTGGATTCTCCATGATTGTTTATGCTGATACATTTTTTACACCATTTCCACCCCTACCAAGCATGAAGAGGAATAAATTTAGATCAGTTTACTGTGATGTCAGATGTCACAGTATATAATTTCAGGGTGACGAAGTCATTCAAACTTTTTATTCAAGCAATTATCTCTCAATGTGACTTGGAGCCCAAATACTGCAAAGTTGCCTTCTGCAGCTTTAAAGCTTGAACAAAAAGCACACACACACACACATTGTGCAAGCACAGTCAAAGCACAGACTTTGCTCCACACCAACAATACAGAAAAACAAGAAGCTGAGACACACATGCACACGTGTACACACACGCACACAAGCACATGCACACACAGGTCCTTGTATTCCATTTCTCCAAACCCTCCTGAAGATTTGCATGTAATTAGAGGCGGTGCGGAGGTGCAGTGGCAATCAAGTACAGAGCCTGGGCCTACTAGATAAGGTAATATCTTGCCTTCCCATTCATATCCAACCACTACAGGCACCATGAAACTCCTGCTGGAGACAGTTGGAGTGTGTGTGTTTGCATGCACATTTTAGCTTGGGGTAGAGTGTGTGTGCAGGCACATATGCGTGTTCTCAGCCTGGAGCAGTATTGGATTTTGAAGGCCCAGCACCAAAATGTTTTGTTGAGTTGAAACTGCTGATCATTTAAATTTTGTACAGGTGTCGTGTTTATTTCATTATGACCATTTCCAGGCTTCACAAATGTTTTCCGCACAAATGTATACTTTGCAAGATGGAAAACCTTTTGAAACAGCATCCATACCATCATGGGACACTAAAACTTTCCACAAATGAAATTCTTTTAGGTGTGCTGGTGAACAGTTACTTGAGTTGAGGGGAGGCAAGTTCCATAAGGTTTATTGCCACGCATTAAACTCTGATATATAATCACATCCTCACTCGTCAGTGTTGGCCAACATACCATTTTCTTTTTTTTTTTGAAAATCCAATATCAATCTCAATGAATCAATCATTCAATCAAGTTTATTTTACATATGTAATCATAAGGTAAAATCACAGTGAAATGTAATCCAAACAGCGAATGGCACGGCACAGTCTCTGCAAATGGCAGGCCATACACAGTTCTTGCAGTTGAAACAGCTTGAACGAATGGAGTGTGTCATGTACCCTCCATTTGTTTATCAATGAAGTGACATATCAGAAAATTCCTGTCCCTGGAAGTCACTTCAACCAGTCATCATCTGTTCATCCAATACAGCCTCAACGGCACCATGCCGTGTTGTTTTCAAAAATTGAGGTACACAGCACAGCTACAGAGCTCTACTTTGATCACCACTCACTGCCATTCAGGCTGTAATTGCGTCATTCTGCCATTCGCACCATGCACTGTAGCAAGCATAAATTGTCCTTTAGGTAGTGACTTCATTCAGGATCCTAGTGACCTGAGGGATCTTAATGATTCTTTTAGCCCTTTTCTTGCAGCACTTACCAGTATCCTTAAGGCGGGTTAGAGCTCCGCCTACTGCGTATCCAGCCAAAATAACCACTCTTTGCAGGACCTTGTGATCCTGTTGAGTGCTGTTTCCACACCAGGTAGTGATGTTCCAGGTCAGAATGCTCTAAATGGTGCAAGAGTAGACAGTCCTCAGTATTTGAGGGGATACTGATAATTTCCTCAAGTGTCTGAGGTGAAACAGTCTCTGCCTTGCCTTTCTCATTACTGAGTCAGTATGCAGTGCCCAGGTCAGGCCCTCTGTGATGTACACCCTCTCCCCCAAGGACCCGTTGATATTGGGGGGGGGGCATAGTTCTTCCCTGCTTCTTCCCCAAGTCCACTATCAGCTCCTTAGTCTTGCTGACATTCAGGAGAAGGCCATTGTCCTGACACCAGCGGGTCAGGTCCTCAACTTCCTTCGGGTAAGCATTTTCACTGTTATCTGTATTCAGGCCTACTGCAGCTGTGTCATCAGCAAATTTGACGATGGTGTTTTGAGTCAAAAGTGGCTACACAGTTGTGTGTGCACAACTGTGTAGTACCACACAGGCTCAAAATACAACCCTGGGTTGCTGAATTGTTAAGGATGTGGGTAGAAAAGGTGTGTCCATGTACCCCCACCACCTGTGGTCTGCCCATCAGGAAGTCAAGGATCCACATGCTCAGTGAGGTGTTTAATCCCAGGTCCATTAGCTTTGTGATGAGCCTGTCGGGAACTATGATTTTAAACACTGAAATGGAGTCAATGAACAGTAATCTCATATGATTCTCTTTCTTGTCCAGGTGAGATAGGGTGTTGAGGAGGATGTATGCTATGGTGTCTTCTGTTGATTGGTGGGACAGTAGGCAAACTGTAGTGGGTCCATTGTGCTAGGTAGTGACTGTTTACCTCAGTGTTGCTAGTCTAAGTGGTTGGGAATGCAGCTGGTGTTTATCCACTCCACCTTCTTTTAAAATTATTTTTTATTACCATTTCTGTTTTATTATTAGTAGTGAGAGTAGTGAAAAACAGGAAAGGCAGGGAAAAGAGAGGGGATTATGCAGCAAAGGGCCCAGGCCAGATTCAAACACAGGCACTTAGCCTTGATATGTGATTGGTGATCTACTAGCTGAGCTACCAACCTGCCCCATCCCCTCCACTTTTTCCTTGAGGTAGCACAGTCAGCTAGTGTGTGGTGTGTTGACAATTTCCCTATCCTGATGAGTCTCTTGTGGTCATGTTATTATTTTCCAATATTATTCATAAAAAGTACAATTTAACATAGGCTAGGTAAAGATGAAGAACCAGATAATGTGTGTTTTAGAGAGAGAGAAAGGGAGAAAAGTAGATTGAGTACATGTGCATGTGTTAAAAAATGTGTATATACTGTTGGCCTCATATATTCTTCTTCTCAGTCACACACTTATGCACAGATGTATGTGTGTGTGTGTGTGCGCGCGCGCACGCATCCCTGTGTGCCTGAAAATGTTCAGCTGCTTTCATAGCTTCCAGTAGCTACACGTGGGTTATCAGCTATCATACACAACCACTGTGGAAATTAATGAATCCAAAACAGAAAAGCAGGTGCTACAGACACAACAAAGTGTTTTCATGCAGAGAGAATAAGTGACTGTAGCAGGAGGTGGAGGCACATCTAAAGACTCAAATACGGGGAAACAATTTCTCCGGCGTGCCTGTGGCTATTGTTCCAAAGTGAGAACTATTACCACAAATAATAAGAGCTTGTCTCCCTCAGTGCATGAGGAGTGGATGAGCCAAAGTATTCGCTGTGTGTAAACTGATATGCAGTTTCTATAGCACGGTATGTAAAAACAGAGCAAATCAAGTCACTGTAACTGTCTATGAATAATGATTATGTAGGGGCCCAATAACAATGCAATCACCAGGGCAGCCATTTGAATTTACATTACAGTGAAGTGTTGACAGTGCATACGTTCCTCAACTCCAGACGGGAAAATGTGGTGTCAGAAGTATTGCAATGGTACAGGAGTGGGACATTGCAATGCCATAAGCTGTCAACCCGTACTAATTAAATTACAATGGCCCCTTGTGCATTACATGGTACACAAGGGGCCATTGTACTCTACCTCTCATCTACTCTACTCACCTTTGCCTCTAATTGTTTTTTTTGTTTTTTTTTTTAGTTTTCTTTAAGTTTGGGATAGTATCTGGCACTGGATACTATTTCTGAAACCACCTGTGCCAAGGTTCCAAGCAAAATGAGCCAATATTAAAATGTGAAATGAAACGCTGCAGAGCATTGCTTGGTTAGAGAGAAACTGAACAACAAAGCCCAAGGTCACACAAGGTCAGACAACACAAAGTGAGACCCACAAAATTTGTTTCATAGTTGCTAATCTATCCATGTAAAAAAACAAACAAACAAACAAACAAACAAAAAAAAAAAAAAACAGCGAATTTGTATAGTTAGACACATTGTTCATGTGAAGCAGCCATTTCACGTTGGTCTTGTTGATTTTCCAAAAAAAATAAAACACTAGTGTGGGGATCTGGTAGAGATGGGAGGAAAAACTAGTCAACACGCCCACAAGCAACCAACAACGCTTCACCGTGAGAAAGCACTACATGCAATGGAAAAACGTCAGAAAAGTAACTTGCACCAAAAGCAAGTAGAGCAGATACACTCTATGGGCAAAAACATTGGGACACCCCTCTTGTTCACTGAATTCATGTGTTTCATTCAGTCCCACTGACGCAGGTGTATAAAATCAAGCACCTAGCCATGCAGTCTGCCTATACACAGATTTGTGAAAGAATGGGTCATGCTAAAGAGCTCACTGAATCCCAGCGTGGTACTGTAATAGTAATGTAATGCCATCATTGCAATAAGCACAGTTTGTGAAATTTATTCCCTCCTTGATATTCCATGATCAACTGTAAGTGGGATTATTGCAAAGTGGAAGCATTTAGGAACTACAGCAACTCAGCCACCAAGTGGTACGACATGTAAAGTTACAGAGCGGGGTCGCTGAGTACTGAAGCGCATAGTGTATAAAAATGGCCAACGCTCTGCTGACTCAATAACTGCAGAGCTCCAAGCCTCCTCTGGCATTAACATCAGCACATAAACTGTGCACCACAAGCTTCATGAGTTTCCATGGCCGAGCAGCTGCATGCAAGCCTTACATCACCAAGCACAACGCCAAGTGTGGGATGGAGCGGTGTAAAGCACGCCGCCACTGGACTCTGGAGCAATGTGGAAACGTGTTCTGTGGAGTGACCAATCACACTTCTCTATCTGGCGGTCTGATGGACAAGTCTGGGTTTGATGAATGCCAGGAGAACGTTCCCTGCCTGACTGCACTGTGCCAACTGTACAGTTTGATGGAGGAGGGATAATGCTATGGGTTTGTTTTTCTGGGGCTGGCATCGGCCTCTTACTTGCAGTGAAGGGAAATCTTCATGATTCAGCTTACCAAGACATTTTAAACAATTCTCTGCATCCAACTTTGTGGGAATAGTTTTGGGGAAGGCCCTTTTCTGTTCCAGCCTGACTGTGCCCCAGTGCGCAAAGCAACAGAGACTGCAAGCCAGGCCCTCTCGTCAAACATCAGTGTCTGACCTCATAAATGCACTTCTGGATGAATGGAAAAAAAATTCCAACAGACACACTCCAAAATTCCAACAGACACACTCCAAAATCTTGTAGAAAGCCCTCCTGTTCTTCAGCTCCAGATTAATTCCTGTGGATTTAGAATGGGATGTCATAAAAGCTCCTATAGATGTAATGTGTAGGCATACTTCTGTCCACATAGTGTACTATGTAATGGAAAAGTGTCCAGTGTGGCCAACCTCTGCTGGACTAAGTGTGTATTAGCATATAGTTTAGCAGTAATTCAGTCAAGAATGCAGCTTTCTTGTGATGTATTGCTAATAACAATAACAACCACCCCAGTGCTTTGATAATTTGTTAGATTGCTTTTGTGTCTAATCCTTCCAGCACTGATGTGAAGATGGCAGCAGCAGGTTTCCACTCCTCCAGCTGCACCACCTCCTGTATCTCTTCTAGTTTGTCCTGTTGCCTCTTTTTCTCCAAATAGGGCACACTGCAAATTAAGGCAATACAACATGAACTGTTGGAGGAGTGCTTTTTCATTCTAGAAAACTGGATTTGTTTTTTTTTAAATTCTATTGCACTTGAATCAGTACTTGTCATACCTGTCATGGAGATGCATAAAATATATTAACAGTCTTTCAGACTGTGATGCTGCCCCATGAAATTACAGAATATTTTGTGTACTGTCCACTCACCGAGTAATGTTGGAGGCCTGGAGAGGAATGAAGGTGTCTGCTTTGATATTTGACATTATCCTGAAAAGAAGATCATTTCACTGTAAGCATGTTGGTTGTGAAACTCTCAATTTCCAGAGAGCACACATCAGTCGGTAATCTTAACACAAAAAAACTGTCATATGTGAGACTATATGCTGTTGTCTTTACCCTCTTACACGGCCCTCTCACGTCAAAGATTAAAAATACAATTGCCCCATCTAGTGGTCACATACATTAGATTACAACTCCCATATTTGCAGCATAATTACAGAAAAACAAAATGAGGTTCTGGAGCACAATGCTGCCAGTGTTAATGGGATAACACCCATTTGTGCCATCAATATAAAAAAATATATGGACTTGGGACTGCAAGACACTTTGAACAAGGGAATCCATCAACTGCCATGTTGTGTTAAAAATAGGACTCATGTTAGGCCTTACATTCACTTGAAAATATTTTTTGGAATAGTCAGACTGATGGATTTGGTTATCCCTCGGGAACAATAGCCTTAGCAATAAGCCTTAGAAATAAATTCAGAGCCCACACAGCAAATTATTGTGTTAATGTAACACTGAGAGCATGAAAATCAACAGTGTCAGTGTTTCCACATCCACATCCTTCAGAGTTAATTTAATTATTGCAGATAGTCTGAAGACTTGTTCCAAAGCCTCTCAGAGGGGACCAATAACACGTCAGTTAATACAACTTCATGTGTTGTCTCTGTCTTTCTTGCAATAGTCACATTTTCAGCACAGGATTCTACAGTATTTTTCGACTGTCTGGTTACATGGTGAGTGTTACTCACCCAAATCTGCTGCGAGGTAAAGTGGAGCCTAACTTGTGAAAGTCGGGGCTGTACTCAGGGGAGCAGTAGGGTCTGCAACCAATTACTGCGTGGGATATGAAGGGGCCTAAGGTAGCAAACAGACAGCAGAAACAAACAAGGAGGAGAAAGCCCATATAAACAGATATATGGTTATGTGCTTGAGGTCAATACATTTGGAACCCTACAGTGCCAAAAACTGTCCATCTCAACATGCATTTTGATCATTTTAAGAAAAATGTACATTTTAGACTGAATGCAGTATTACAGGACTTGTTAAGATGCTGTTTGCAGAAATGTATTGCAATGTACTATATGACATGAGCCATCTGTTGTCATTGTACTCTTTCCGGAGCAGGGGCTTGAATCAAAATCCTGCATCCTAAATAGATGCATGTTATAGACTTACGATGTTTTTTCTTGCTCATGAAGACTCCATTGGTTTGAGATGGGGGACTCTTGGTGACCAGGGGGTCCTGCTCAGGACGTGGTTCCTCAGTATGAATGGTCTGAGTTTGGGGCTGGTTGAGGCTGTGGTGAAACATCCACTCCTCCGTCGACACCATGTTAGCTTCTGCACATAAAAATATACTCATTTCACTCTGATCCATGTCAAACCCAACACAGCCCTAACACACAGCATAACAACACATGTAACACTTTTTTACTATTGAAAAAAAGGATCGACAGAAACAGGATACTACAGAATAATGCAGGATATATTAAATGTTGATACACTCATACATGTAACAAGGGCAGGATATAGTTCAGTCCCAGGAGTAGGAGGAGAGAAGGACCTTGGTCAGCCAAATGGCCCAAGGTCTGAAGTTAGCTGCTCTTTTTTCACACCAGGGACAAGAGACATGGCAGCCCAGTGAGAATAGTTCAAAAGATGGGTGATTATATGGATAGAATAATAAGCCTAGGTGATCAAAAACTGGATTTAGTCCCTGGATTTAGTGATTTCCTCAAACACGCAGCAGGATGGTTGCTTGCGGTCACAGGGGCTTAAATGTGGGCCTGCTGGAGCACCACCCTGCTCCCTACAGAGCGCCCGAGGTTCACTGATTCAAATATCTTTTAGAGGCTGGAAAAATCTGGGCCTATAAAGAGAGGGAGTAACACCCTCCTCTCTCTAAGCTGCTCCCCTTGAGGTGTCCTTGAGCAAACCATTAACCTTCAGCTACTCCAGTGAGGCTGGTCAGTGGCCAACAGTTGAAGCCCAGTTTGACTGAACAGCTCCCAAGTGTGAATGGTGTTAACTGGGCGGAGATCAGAAAGATTGGCCTCAAAGGAGTGTGTGTGCCCAGCAAAAAACAGTTCTTTGGATAAATCACAGGTGGAAAACACTGAGGTCTGAAAAAGCTTCTTGATTGGACTAAAGGATTTGTAGTTGCTACGCAACACCCATGAAATGCTTAGTGGGCATTGTGCACATTATGGCCTTGGCCCCCCTCCCAACAGAAAATTAGTGGCTTTGCCAATTTGTGGCTATGCTGCACCCACAGAAAATTGCAACAATGCCAGTGTTGCAGTTTATATACTGCCATGGCATAGCTGTGAATATGAATCCCCAAGGCAGCTGATACTGAATGTTGTTTGATCGTGAACTACTATCGAGTTGTGTGCACAAAAAGGATAATTCTGTGAACATTCCCATGAATAACACAATGAAATGGTATTTTTGTAACCTCTTGCTAGAGATGTGAAGGAGCCAAGACAGTTCAATCACCAGCTACTTATGAGAGCATTTCTGGAAAAAATAAAAACAAAATATGTCGAATATAATTTGCCTAAAAGTCAGAGATCACTCTGTGCAGAGTTAAGATGTCGTATATTACTACTACATATGGAAACTGAAACACGCAGAGGTGTGACTGAAGATGGAAGAATTTGTGCATATTGTGAGCTAAATGCGGTGAACAACAAAATTTATTTCATTTCATTCTGTAATGGCCTTTATATCATGTTGCACAACAAATACTGTTTAAAAAAGTTCATGTCCCTGATTTAGATTTGAGAGGTATTGGGAATGGAACTTTAATCAAATACCTTTTTGATAATGTTTTTACATTTTCTGAACATCTTCCTAAAGCAATAGACTCCGTTCTATTTGGACCGGAAACTACTGATTTATGAACTGGATCAAACATACAGTGGTTGGCAATATGGGATGGACATATAGATTTTGTTTTTTGTCTGGATTTGTGTTCTGAGTCATGTGCTTAGGGGGCTGTGTGTTGATGTGTATGTTAATGTTTGTACATTTGTTGTTGGTCCATTGTGAGATCTACAGGAGGTTTATGTTTATGTTTACATTTGGATGGTGTTTATGCTCATGTTTGGATGATATTTAGGTATTGTGCTGTGAAATGACACACCTTAATGTTATGTTTTGTTATTATTTAATTTGCCTGAATAATCCCATGAGGGATGAGTCAAGTAAATGACCAGACACCAAAATTAAATATTCATTCATTCATTCCACACCTTTGTGCGAAAACTTAATTGAGTTCAATGTATTTTTTGCTCTACCGATTAAAAGGACACAAGGATTCTTTGTTTGGGCAATATAATTGTATTAATGGTTGATGACATGTTTAATTCAGATTGTCAACCTGTAGACCCTTTTAACATTTTCTGGGTGTGATTTGATGACATGATGCCTGTTTTTTAAACCAACGAGTTACTAAATGTTTTGCTGCAAAACTTTCATGTATGACAGAAACATTTTTGCTTTTTCTAATAACAATGCACAATACAGTATGAAGCTAACATTCGCTTCATACATGAGATACACTGTGAGCAATAGCTAATTTGTGTGTTTTTGTATGTGTTTTTTGCTGAAAAGGGATGTTGGGATGGGGATTGACACGGGCAGGTAAGGCAGTTTTAGTTGACGGGTGTGTGAGGAAGTGATTGTTCAAGGATATGATGTTTTTAGAGGCTGAAATATTTGTTCATGTAGAGTGCTTAAACATGACATCATCACTGAAGATACAATGATTTACAGAATGCAGAGATACTGGATTTTTATACAAAATAAATAGATATATAAGTAGACAAATTTAAAAAATCAGTTGAATTTACTGGTGAATAGATGAGTCTTCCATCATGGAAAATTGACTAATAAATTGAACAAGTCGTTACTTCATTTCATAGTTTACTCACATGGGAGAGCCTTCAATAAGCAGCTGGAAGAACTGGTGTTTTTAACCAGTGGCTGGTTGCCATTGTCACTGCACTGCAATGATGGCAAGCAGCAGTAAAGAAACCAAACATCAACATCAATTCTGATGGTCAAATGTCACAGTTCTCACATACAGAGCCTCACACACCATATGGAGGTATAGTGCAAGACATCACAGACAGCAGACTACACAGACATTCAAGGTTTAGCTGCTATGCATTCACACAGCATGGTGTGTGGTCCACTTGAAGCTGTAGACAAAGAGCAGCTGTGACTGTGTGTATCTGTTTGAATGCAAAGCAAGATGAAAAAGCTTGATAAATAATGAATTTAAAATTTGAATGTCCACAGACAGCTTTCTTCTCAGTTTCTGACTGGACCACACTGTGCTCTGACTGTCCCAGTCAAATCTCAGATGCAGTATCATGGAATGTGATTTAAATAAGAACAAAGACAAAAAGGCAACCTTAAAGTGCTGAGCAATTATGTAGCACTGTATCCCTAATCTGCTGAATCACTAGTTGCTATGCAAACTCCTCAGTCCATCTGTCTCTATCTGTCTTTGCCTGTCTGTCTTTTTCTTTCAGGCTTCCTGTCTGTCTCTCTTTGACACTTTGACATAACAACTGCTTGATGACTCATAAAGTGGCCGACAGTGCTGTCATAATGCCACTTCTATTGGAGAATAACAGCATGACAGCGTGGTGGTTAAGTGTCACTGTGACAAAGACAAGTCCTGGAGTGACTTAGGAGAAGTGTGTGTGATGAGGATGAAGAGGATCTTAGCTGCTTGTGGACAAGAATGAAAAGCTGCACTGCAGCAGTTCTCTATAGCATCACGGGGGGGCTGACTGACAGGCTTAAGTATTGTACCAGCGAGCTTTCACACCAAGTAGCCAGCTCTGAAAGGAATAAAATGGCAATTTGGAGCTCAGTGTGCTTTTCTTTTTTTCAATTGAGCTTGTGTCATGCTGTGGCAAGAGTAAGAGAACGCATGATCAATTCAGTCAATTGTTAAATGTCCTTGGAAACTTTGTGCCACACTTAGACACACTGCAGCAAATGCCCAATGAAAGAAAATGCAGACTGAAGCTGTCCATCACATCAAAAGTATCTCTTAAATTAATGTTATTAGGCCTTGCCCATCAAAGTGTACTCAACATAAAACTGTACAGGTTTTTATGGACAGGGGATTAATAAACATGATGCTTGTACTAAAGTCAACACATCTCCATACTTGAGGGCTAAGTCAGCAGAATGCTTTAGTGAGGATCTTCCTAAACCACGTTCCAGACAGTTCCAGTGTATGTTATTTAATTCACTAGAAATTTAACCAACTCCTGTCACCACTATTAATCTTCCACAGACATAATGGCAGACAGTTATGCAGCTGGTTACTGCATTATCACATCAACAAATAATATCCTTTCCTGAAAAAAAATCAATAATGTGTGTCCATTTGGGGGCTCCCTCACGTTGCTGTGTATACTACTTACTTTGGTTGGTTCTGGTGTGTCCAGTGTGCGCTCAGTACTCTTCAAATCCTTCCATATATGATCTGATCTTGATTAACAGGGGAATCAGAGCTGCTGTTGGTCGATGCATGCTATACACGTAGGTAAGCTACTTTTACGCACACAACGTAAAGCGTCGATATCTAGATTGTTTTATTTGGGTTTACTTGAGACGGTAATGCAGTGGTCAATTGCGCCACAACCTGTTACAAACCGTTGCTGGGATACAAACCAGAAGCGTCAAGCAAGCTGGACAGAGCAGATAAATTGAACTACCGGTTATCACTTTCAAAATAAAACCCGCACAAACTGATCCCAGCTCTTTTTGGCTAACATTAATGTGTTGCTTCACGTCTAAATTCAGAACTACGGCCACAATGTTCAGTATTTATTTATTTATTTATTTATTTATTTATTTTTAATTTAGGCATGTTTCCAGGTTGTCCATTCTAGGGGGTTTTCTATTGCATCTTGAATATTTCCAGTGCTGCATGCACATGTAGCTTACGGGCATTTTTTTTAAAGAGTCAGATGGGGGCGCCAGGAGATCAGTCTATTAGCTCACCAGCTGCCTACATCAAAAGTGAATGATCTCGTTTCATCAGTCTCATCAATGAAATGTGTCTGCAAATCATTGTTTCCCCTTCAAAAACAAAACCATCACAATACGTGTTTGGCTGGATATTTTGGTTAGTTCCTTGTAATCCCTTACATTGTCTTCCTGTGTTTTTTGCAGCCTGAATTTCAAATGATAAATGCATAATTTTGTAAAGTTGAACATAAGTAATTTCGTTGTGATGATAGCACTCCTAAGGAAATCAGCGAACAGTCTATGTCAGCGAAATCTATGTAAGATTTCAAACATATTTGCCACCGTAACTAATGATGACTGACAAGTTGTTGTTTGAGGAATGTGGTATTAGTTGTAGCCTAAACTTTCAGTAAGATCACCAAATGCTTAGAGGCAACACTGGTCACCTGAATTCTAGTTTTAGATCACTTATCCCAGTGGGTTCCTGGTGATTTTGCTCTCCACTAAAAAACTACGATAGAGTTAAAGAACAATAACTTTGCCATATCCAACTAAGAGTAAAACGGGGCATTTGAACGGGTACACGCACACGCACGCACGCACACACACACACACACACACACACACACACACACACACACACACACACACACCCCAGCTTGAGCACTGCTCTTTTAAATCCACCTGTTCAAGCGTCTTCCTGCGCTCTCTGCGCGGTGCTGCTGATAGGTTTGTCGGGGGAAGAAAGCAGCATTTTTTACGCATTGTGCCAGAAGTGGCGAGGAGCTCCTCTCACAACATCATCACACCAGAGATGCTCATGTAGCAGCTGCTCCTCCAGCCGCTGCTGAATGGATTACCTACGAATTCATCTCTCTCGGATGGTTTTGCGCATAACCTCCTGATAACAGTTTCCACGTTCCTCTGACACGACTTATGCGTTCGTGTGGTTAGATTATAATCTCTTCAAGGTTTGTGGACGTTACCAATCATGCCAAGTGAACTGGACTGATTGATTACCCCCATCCAGAGACAAGCTTTGACTCCAGAGTCACATCCCCACTGCGGAGTGGACGCACGCTGACCATCTGGGGAGGTTTTCTGCAACAAATTGTTGCAAACACACACACGGGCGAAGTCATGCTGCCGGTACCGCCTTGGCTAGCCATGGCACCGTGATAACTTTCTTTCCGCCGCCCCCTTTCTTTTTTTTCTTTTAGATGTTTTTCAGTGGGATCGTGCTTTTTGGGGAAATTATCCACCGTTTCCCTTTTCAATTATGTTCACTTTCGCTGCCTTCTGCTACATGCTGTCTCTGGTCCTCTGTGCGTCCCTGATCTTCTTTGCGATATGGCATGTGAGTAGCTTGTATTTCATTATTAGTCTTATTATGCCTTTTATAGCCAAGGGACTGTTTGATAACACCGGTGATGTTTAATGCATGTCGGACTTGCAGGTTGACGGCCCAGCGTTGTGTGTGTGTGTGTGTGTGTGTGTGTGTGTGTGTGTGTGTGTGTGTGTGTGTGTGTGTGTGTAATTGTGAGGTAAAGGTCCGAGAGTCTATTTTGCACTATTCAAGATAGCAGATTTTGGCTCTCTGACTATTTGGGGCTATTTTCCTTATAATGACAGGTGCGCACCTGGGCAATGATGGTGTTTATGGGAGCTCCGGGTCCATCTAGGCTACACATACTGCTTGTATTTTCACCAGTTTTTCACATCAGTGTCACCAATGTTGTCACTCCTTCTCCAGTTTATGACAGATCATTTGTGCCATGACCTAATTTAATATGTTGAAGTGATTGCAGTGGTGTGCAGCTCTCTAGATCAATCAAACAGTCTAGCTTCCAGATCAATTAAGAAATTTTGTACTGTGTTGACGGTGAACCCCCAGTCCCCCTTCTCCCCCTCCCCTCTATCTTTCGGCACTGCTCCCTTTCCCTTTAATCAAGCCTCTGCTTGGCAATACAGCAATGCCAATACGACTGGCTGCATTACGATATTTGAATAATCTAATTATTTGCTCCCTGAGCCCCCCTTCTCGGTGGGTCTCCATCATGCAGGGCCTTATGTAAAGACAGATTTGGGTCAGGTCTTCCAGCCTACTGCCCTGGGTCTGTCTTTTGCATGGAAACAACAACAGATCTAATACACTTGGAATGACTGATGAAGGGCAATTACAGCCCAATAGTCTGCGTGCCTGTCCGTCTGTCAGACAGTGGCCCATGTGCCCAGGAATAAATAGACCAGCAGACAAAGAGCACAAAGTACCTTCATGACTGTAGAATTAAAACTGGTCGAGGAACTTTCTATGCATCGCACAGACAGACAGAAGGCATAACACTGCAGTCTTCCACAGTGTAATGAGAGCTCAACTTGTGAGAGGTTTGAGCTAACTGATAAGAACTAATTGGAAAATAGATCAGCACACATGCAGTATAACAGATCCTAACTTAATGATGCTATGGCATACCCCATTCCTACAAAAAAAACTGGCTCAATGCATATTGGATGGACAAAAAATGCGACATTATACCATCCATTATGTCTGTGATGTAAATTCAGCAGCCTGCTCATAGAGGATCACAATGGAACACATAATTCTGTAGCTTCAGCAATAATCCACACTGCACCAGGCTTTATTTTGCATTCTGCTTAAGAAGGCAGAAACAGTGGAGATGCCTTCTCTACTGATTCCCATTCATAGCGACATACAGACATGCAACATAATAAGCCTGCACTCTATACTGTGAGGGAAGATAATTAGGAAGAGGCTGCGAAGTGGGAATATGGGTAAAGATGTAAATGTGAAGCAGAGCCAGGGCTGGATATTAACACAAGCCACCTGCCAAATGCCGAAAGATTTTGGCAAGTAAGTCTATCAGTTCTACCAGACACTTTTGGCTGGTAGCCAGCTTGCCATCCGTCATTTTTTTCTATTTCAAGAACTCATTTGGCTTCAAAGAACTGGTGAAAATACTGAATCCCCTTGCCACAGTGGCCAGTTGACCAAAAGGTTATTTTCATGCCCTGAACAGCGCATTGCTAAAAAGAGCAAGGGTGCTGAGTCAAACGACCCTGGGTGAAATGCAGCTATAAATAAAATGAGCCTGTGTAAATGAACATAGAAAGACAGGGGCTATTAGACCAAGCACAAAAAAGCCGCTGGAATAAATGAGTTATGAATTGCGCTGCCTGCCTCCTATTACCAGTCCTGCCAGCAGGTAACATGACTTCCCAGTTCATTAAGGTCTCTCAAAGATGGAGAATGATATATGACTGTACATAGATAGACTTTTATCACTAATTGGCTGCAATCAATCAAACTATACCGCTCAATCCATTAGCTTACATTATCTACTTCTTGACTCATTTTCAGATGCTGAATCCCCCAGATAAATCTTTCATTTACTTGTTTTTAGATAGGGGCTTGGGTCGGACACGTCTGACCCGTGTCGTCCCGTCTTCCCACGACAAGCTTTTCCTTCTCTACAGCTTTCATTGCCCCGCAGATGAAGCGATGTCTGTCAAATGTATGGAAGGACAAAGGGAAGGGCATTTGAGCTATCTTTGGAATAACCATTATCATTAATCATGTCGTTCTCTTAACAGGCCATCCCTGGTTTCACTGGGGTAGAGGTGTTAAGTCTAGACAGGCTGAATGATGAGGAAGGAACAGATCTAGTCTCAGACCTGAAAACCTGAACTGAGCCACCACCTTGAACCCAAAGCATTTCTTTTTACCGCCTGAACTGAGCCCTGTGTGTATCGTATCCAGCTAAGAAATTGGAAAACAAAATCTGTTTTGATAAAAGCTTTTTAACCCTCACCACAGCACAGACAGACTGATTTTAGTGAGAAATGGAGCTTTTTTGGCACATGCAGCATAATAGTCTGCTTGTTTGACTGTGTCAAGTGATACGCTGAATGCTTAATAGTGGGAGATGAATAGGATAAGCCACCTTGTCCTAATCATTGCATTTTGTTTCAATATGTGGTACTCCTTATCACTCTGTGTAATCCTGGCAAAATGACACAGGCAATTTTTGAACCACTTTAGATTACGGCTCTTATTCTGTAATTATGGTGTAATTGCACTTAAAAATTAACACATCTGGTTTGGTTGTTTCCAGTTACGTAATGTGCATGTAATCTGTCACCGAACAGACACCTGACCTTATCTAAATATTTACCAATTTAAAATAAATTTGATTGCAGCCAAAGCAAAACAAGCTATTGTCACCAGAAAAACAAACAAAACAAAACAAAACAAAACAAAACAAAACAAAACAAAACAAAACAAAACAAAACAAAACAAAAAAACAATCTCTGTTTCTGGGCTTTTTTTTTTTTTTTTTATAAAATTTGATATTTGACAGGTTGATACTGAATGAATAAGTTTATAATATATGCTGTTACAGTCTATTCACAATCACATGCACAACAGAGCTTGAATTTAAATGAGTCGATTCACTTTCATTTACATTTACAGCTTTGGTTTTCATTACATTTGCTGTAAATGACTAGCATCCTATATGAACCCTGCCCCAAACACTTTTTTTTTTTTTTTTTTTTTTTAAACTGGACCATGTGCATTAGTTATTCCAGATTGTGTACTGGGCTCTGAGGGAGTCTTTTTTCTCTTTTACTGTAAGTGTAAAAAAAAGTCTAATGTCTGCCCTTGAGTGTCAGCTGTAGACTGTTGATAGTATCTTTCACTACATGGGACATCTAAATGATTTTGACTTCATAAATTCCTCTCTTCCTTCATCTTCTTTTGCAAGGAATAAAGTGACTTTCTAACACAAATTTACACGTAGTTAGGAACAACATAACTCCAACTTGAGTAATTGTCTTGACAGAACACCAAAACTGATTTGTTCCCTGAGAACAAGGTTAGGTAATATTTATGTAATGCCATGCGACAATTTTCTCACCGCCGGATAAAATGACATTTTCAGCGTTACACCAGATGCAGCAATCGGGGGAATCAATCTGTTCATCACACAGAGAGCAGCACCGCAGTCACCCATGGGAGCACTCAAGTAACCCATTATGAAGCCATTTTAATTAACATACAAGGTGAACTGCGACCTCCCCCGAGCTCAGCAGCTCAGCGCTTCAGCGGTCCAACTCAGACTGAACGATTCTTTTCCCATGTAACCACAGCCCTAATGCGCTCTAAGTGTCATTAAGGCGGGGAGCGAGCCAAGCGCTACTCCATCTCACTGGTGATGTGTGGGAAAACCCCATGGTGCAGATATGATGTAGAGGTTCCCCTGCCACTGCGGTAGAGGGCACAATGTCAAGCTGATATCATTTACCCTCCCTGTTGGTGTTCCCATTATGTTGTGGCTGTTTTGGCTACGCAAGACCAAATATTATGGGCGTGGTGGTGAGGGAGGATAGCGGATTTTTTCTCACTTTTCTCTTTTCTGTCTATAGCTCTCCCCTCCACATATAAAGTGATAATCCTTCAGACAGTAATCGCTGATTCCTATGAATAAAATGGAGGTATGAATGGAGGGGTTACAGGTTGTGCTATAATTCATGATAAAATATCTGATAGTTACACCATTTCAAATTTTAGTTGTCATCATGACCATTTGTGATTGATTTTGATTTTAGTTTTTAAAAAGTCACAGTAGTTGCTAGGCATACATGTCGAGGTTGATGCTAGACCAAGGCTACTGCCTTGCATCAACCAAAGTCAGCATCAACCAGCCAAGTCTTCTTATTCTCCTTCATCTACATCTCTAATAGTTTAATGTCAACAGAAGCTCACAGGTAACACTGTTTGCTCTGGTAAACACAGTATGTATGTGTACTTATCTGTCATCTGTCTGCAGACTGCACTCACTCATTCCACATGTTGATGGTGGTACGATGGCCAGATGTGCTGGCTTGTCCAGGATTGTCCCAGTTTCAAGCTGGGTGTCCTGAGCCCCGACAAATATCTGTAAAACACTGAAGTGGTTTTCAACATTCAGGTCTTTTTACTATTCACGCCATTTAGCCAGCAGCCTGCACCCCGACAAATACCTTCTGTTTTATTTTAAAAGGTATCTGACAATCAATAAATGTTATATTCCACCAGTGTAATCCTTGTGTTTTGTGTTCACTAGTGTTACACAGTTTTCAACTACGTTTTGGGTGATTTGGGGAGACAAAACAATTTTTTATCTGCTGAGGCTCTGCTCATGGTGTGAAAGGTGCGCATGGTGGCCTGTGTGTGCTGTGTGGGGAAATAATTGCCCCCCTCGTCCTGATGAAAATGCCTATGTTGCATGTATAAGAGCATACGCATGCAGCACTTAAGGGTCTTGGTTTGGGGGTTTCACAATATGGTCACCCTAACTATTGGTGCAGTATGTCTTCCAAAAAGACCCATCTGTATTTATGTAAATTGTACACTTGTGCTATATGTTTCAGATGCTGACATATAGCGTGCTGATAATTTAAGTTGTGATTTTCAATACAAAACATGGCTACACTTGCCATTAGCTTTATAACACAAATAACTGTTTTGTCTGATCTTCCAGCAAAGTATTGCATTACACGTTCTGCATATCATGATGGATTTAGAAGTTTGCATTTCTGCTAGCATCGCAGGGCATGTTGCTTCCCCACCCACCATGTGTCTCAAGTCTGTCAGTGCATCACACTGAGATTTTGACAAGTACAGGACATTCGCAGGTTTAACAGAGGTGCCGTGTGAATAATTGTTCACACTGAACAACCATAATGCGCTCGCATCTGTGTTACTGTCTTGATGCTGATATGATGTTGGAGCAAAACAACTTGCTTCTTTGGTTTCTATGTGCAAGAAAAAGAGAGAGAAGACAAGACTGGGGGTGGGGGGTGATGGCTGGTTTGAAAGAGAGTTGGTGGAAATGCATGGAGGAAAAAGAGGAATACTTCTCTGGGTTTAGAAGCTCAGGATTAGCTTTTTGAATGGCAGAAGGTTGATTTAGCTGCTGAGACAGATGTGAAAGTGCAGAAGAGAGATTGAAAGTGAGAGAGATATTTAGCCAAGCTTGATTTGTGCTAATTTCCTTAGGCTGCCGCAGGCATTAGTCATGTGATCCGTGAGGCCTCAGACATCAGTGAGTCCATTGGGGATGGACTGGTCAGGCCCAGAGGAAAGGGACAGGCAAGGTCAGAGGAGTTTAGAGGAGAGAGAAATATGGTTGTGGCAGGGAATGCTGAAGAGGAGAGGAATGACTCAGGCTGACGGAGTGATGAGATGATATGATGATGAGAGAAGATGAAGGAAGAATGGCAAAACTGCGGATTTTGCTTACTGTGAGCTAAAACCAGGTTAGACAGGTTAGTTGATAGATGACTGGAGGAGAATACAAAGCGATGATCAGAGACATGAAAAAGGGTAAAAACAGGCACAGGAGACGCTGCAAGGAGATGGATATACAGACAGTGGGAGATCAAAGAACGATAGGGAAGAAATAATAAAGTTCAACTTCTGTGTGAAGGTTGAGGTTGCCTGGGAGAGTGAAGGGAGTCATCATGAAGTGAGTGAGTTACAATGGCAGTGTGGAATACAAATGCAGAAACAGACGAGCAAGGGAGAGGGAGAGCAAGAGGCAGAAATTTCCTGTTAAGACAGACATGTAGACCTGTTCCACAGCAACAGGCGTCCAGGAGAGGAAAGGGCACTGTTTACTAAGCTCAGCTGTGTCCTAATGAAATCAGTGAAACACAGATGCAATTCAATCAGCTCTCTAGCTGATGTGCTTATTGCACCTGTGTCCTTTTTATTTTTAAAGATTATACAGTACTTGTGCCATCTTAGCTTAATGAAGCACCTGGGATGGATCTCTTCTAAAAGAGCTGGGTGCTGTGTGAGCCTCTGTGGCTGTGGATGTACACACACGACTACGCCCCAACAAAATGTTCGATGATGTTGAAGTCAGACATGATCACATGTATGTGCTTGTGTGTCCATGAATATGTGCTTATTAGATCAAATTCACAGGAAAATAGGGGGAAATTAGAGAAAGAGACGGGGATGACATATGACAAAGGCTGCTATTTGGGCTGGGAAATATAGCAATGCGTTATTAGCATTGTGATATGAGATTAGATATTGTCCAGGGATTTAAAATATTGTAATATTGTGATATGGCTTGTTGTCTTTTCCTGGTTTTAAAGCAGTGGCGGCTCTGCCTATGTTGCCGCCCTAGGCGAAATTACTGCCTTGCGCCCTTCCATGTTAGTACTCCAGCCCATTTGTAAAGATTTAGCAGGCGAGCTATTCCTGTGAACTGTATCTAAAATACATTGACAGATTTTTCTTTTTGCAGAGTGTGGGAAGTAGACATCAGGGTTAAAAAATGCATAGGTGAAGCCAGTGATTGTAATCTCAGTGAAGTAAACAGTCAACAGGGCTTTCTGGCACCAAGCACTGGAGGCTAATCGAAGTGGCGTCGGGTATAGTTGAGTTGGCTCAGCATTGATCCACATGTTCATTAACCCCTGCTGGCTCCTCATCCATCATTCTGCCTCCACTGTTCCTATTGTTCTACTGCACAGCACATTCACTGTGAATATATGGGTGATCCCTCTCCATTCACCCCTTAACTCACTCTTTTTCCTTTCCAATTGTCTTGTCTATCCTTCCTCATTCCTCCTCAACCTAGATTCTCCTACCCAGTTGTTTCCCATTCAAATAATTTCCCATGGATTCTTTTATTTTTTTTTTTTTCCTGACATCAGACAATTTTAAACATTTCACTCCACACTTAACATACAAGCTGATTTGCCTTCATGAATTGTCATCATAGCGCCTGCAGCACTGGACAAATCAATACTGTCCTCATGTTTCTGCAGTTAATAGAAATGACTTTGTGAGCTATTTGTTTCCAGGCCTGTTTGTTTCGTGAAAATTGCCCGGGGCCACTCAGTCAACAAAAAATTGACTGATGATTCACAGATTTTGAATGTCTTGGAATTGCATTGATTTCTTGACTGATTGCTGGCATGTTAAAAAGACTAAGGATATCCACAGTGGTTTAGGGAAAACACATCAACATCAAGTCGCATCAATGATATGCAAGTTGATTTACATAAATAGGCACCAAATATGCTGATAAAGAAAATGATTTATCTTTCTCTTTTCTCTAAGAATTGTTCTGTCCAGGCTGAACTGGGGGGTATGACGTGTTCTTTTTCTTTTGGTCTTCATTTCATGATTTTTATAAGACAGGTGTATTTTTACATAAACTCTTGTTTAGCACAGATTAAATTTTGAAATGCTAATTATAGCCTGTTGGTTCAAACCGTCACCAAGGCCACACATAATTATCCCTCTCTCGTATTTCATCATCTTTACATATCTCATCTCTGCTCCATTCTGTCTACAGTACATAGCTGCCAAAAAGCTTATTTCTGTTTCTAATAGTCAATATTTCTCTGAATGTGGCTATTTGAATGGTACTTGTGAGCATGTTGAATCTGTGCCATGCATTATAATGCCATAATAATGAGACCACGAGCTATTCAAGCAATAATGACTGAAAGGCCTCAGGTCATCAAGTGCATGAGCCTTAACAATGCCCATGATATAACTGGCACTTTACACACTGCTGTAAAGTCATAATTTTCAACTTTTCACCTCTGTGTAAAATGCACAAACAAGACCTCAAATGAACAACATAAACTAGCTTAGTATTACCTGGTCCCTCTGTTATCAGTAGCTGTGTTGTCATACTTTCTGTGACAGGTAGCTGAAGTAATGTGGGTTTGGGTCAGTGCATGTAAACATCATAATTGGGTTAGAATAATCTCAGTAAGCTCATGGTTTAATGATGAGAATCTCAGGTAAGATGCCCAGTTACTGTGGCATGTAATCATCATACTCACACAGCGTTAAAGATACATTTTGATGTCAACCTGGAAAAGTATAATAGCCTATTATGGAAGGATATTTCTCAGAGGTGTCCGATTTGCCAGATTGCACAGGCTTTTTGCCTGTAGGTGAGGCAACACAAATAGACAAGGATATTCTTTGAACTGGTTTATTCGTGGTAACAGGGAAACTCTATAGCAGGGGTGCCCAATCATGTGCCATGGAGGGCCAAGAGGCTGCAGGTTTTCATCCCAACCAAGACCTCCACTAGGTGACCTCACTGATCACCTCACCTTGTATCAGAAAGAACTAATCAGTGAAATCACCTGGTGGAGGTCTTGGTTGGAATGAAAACCTGCAGCCTCTTGGCCCTCCATGGCACATGATTGGACAACCCTGCTCTATAGGGTAGCTAAGGTTCATGTGCACAGCTCAACCCAAATAAGCTGGAGATAGACCTTAACTGGAGGTAGCCAAATTAATCCATATGTCTAAATGTAGCAACTGTTTTTTTTTTTGTTATTGTTGTTGTTGGTCATGGTTACTCATTCTCTTTGATAGAATCTAGTTACTGAATCATGGACGTGAACCAATGCAATACTGTTTCACTTGTTAAAGGAATAATTGACCGCTGGAAAGATGGTACATAAAACTGGTCTATATCAAAACTGCACTTACTCTATGCTCAGACATCCATTTTGCTCCACTAATAAAAAAAAAAAAAATGCAGAGGTGCAGTGTGGAGTTTGCAGTAGCCAGTAAAGTCCACTGGATGATGGTGGATTTTTGCAGGTCAGTGAGCAGGGAGCTCAGGGTGTGGGCAACATGGAGGGAGGGTAAACATTGCATATACTACCGACATTATAATGATCCAAAGATGTTTTAAAATCGGCAAATTATTCCTTTAAGTGTTTGCTATGTGCCTCTGCTGTGACACCAACAGCCTATAAATTTAAGGAAGTAAGTTGCACAATATAAATGTTGCTTAGTCTGCTATCAACTTTTTATTTAAAGACAATATGCAAATACTGTCATGAATTAATGTCACTGCAGCACTGCCTCTCAGCCAGGCTGAAGTTGCTGTCATGGTGACCTATTTTATAATGTCCATAAAACACATAATGCAAAGAAATCTGTGGGTTAAATACGTCCTGGTGCACCTATTTAATCAAAAGCAATCTTGTAACACAGTCACACCAGATTATAACATATTTTAATATCTAATATGTTGCATCATTTAATAATGTACTATTAAGTAATTAAAACTGTGATTCTAGCTGCATATATGTGTACAGTTTGCCTGTAATGCCTCACAATGCACCTTAAGTAAAGAGTTCCCCGAGTCCAGTTGATTGAATGCTGTGTGTAGATAATGTTGATACTGTATATGGATTTGCTACAAGAAAGGTTGTTTGCTTCCTTTTATGTGCTCACAGTAAAGTAAAGGTTTAACTGTGCCAGGAGCATTTCTGAGTGTCAGGGAAACTGCCTTCTCTGGCTGTCTCCCCCTGCCAAGGTGTTCTGTGCAGATAGAGGCCTACACAGATGTGAGCAGCAAAAACACAGGCCAGTTCCCAACACACACAGAGCCAGTGTCCTCTGGAAAGTCTGCGGGAGAGAGAAAATTATGAGCAGGGGAAAGCATTCTTCAAATGCTGAGGGAGAAAGGAAAACATGTTAAGTGTTGTTTTACAAGTTATGGTGATGAAAAAAGTGTAAATGTATCAAAAAATTGCAATAGAAAACAAAGTAATTTCACTAAGTCTCCATTTTTCTTTGCCTCCTTCCTACAATCCCCAAATAGGTTGTTTGTCCCCTTTGCAGGAATCCCTGCTGTCTGCAAGCCAGCCAAACTCCTGGCACTGGACATGTCGGCAGTTTGGTAGCCACTTTGCTTCAGCAAGCCTATATTATCAATGTTTTATTATGAAACTTGCCCATATGACACAATGAATCACAAGCAACAAAGACCAACACAGACGTGTTCACAAAAGACCTTTTCCCTTTCTTGGTCGTCCCCGCTTTGCATTTTGCTCTCAGCCCAAGATAAGATAAGATGAAACTTTAATGATCCTCGAGGGGAAATTGGGCAGCCTGCATTGTAAACTTTGTATCGTGCCAGTTAGTTAATGCTGGGAGCCAGACAGATTGCAAGAATTCAATCTAGGACCATTCAATTCTCAATTGGCTGTATGCATATTAGACTTAGCATCAGGCGCCAGTTTCATTGTGTTCTAAATTGCTAGTCAGAGGTTGGTGAGAAATGGGTGTGCAGAAAATTAACCCGTATCGAATGAGTTTAAAATCCCAATGAATAATTGAAGCAAGACACTGAATAATTGAAGCGGACCTTGTAGTCTTTTACATTAGAATGGATGTTCCACTGATTGCTGTTGTGCTGTTGTTTTTAATGCAGTTATTTCCATATGAATGCCTTGCAGCGGTGTGATGGCAGCACGAAGGGCAAAGCATGTTTTTGGAATGGGTGCACATTTACACATACACACTAACACACAACAAATTAGACCCCATACATATTCCCTATGTTCTCCTCTCTTTCCATCTCTTTCTCTTGTTCATATACACACGCACACACACGGCAAGGTGTCAGTCCACCGGCAGCTACAGTCTGTATTGAAGCAGTGTTTATCCAGAATCGGTGTGCCAAGAGGAGCAGAGGGTGCCAGTTTGTTCGCTGTCTCTGCCAGCCAACTTCAAAGCACTCTGTTAAAGCGAACATCCACGTAAAAACAAAATTTGATTTCCACAAAGAACCCCGAAGTTGTTGTCAATGGAGCCGCTGCGAACAGCATCCTTTTGAACACATCGCGGATTTGAGTTGTGGCGAGTGTTGTTTGTGATCAAAATTGATTGAGCACTCTCAGATCATTGGAATGAAATTCTATTTTAGGGTGGATTTTCCCTTCAGCCCGTCTAGAAATGACTGCCTGTCAGCAGCTCATCCATAGTCTTCATCTCATTAGGATGTATAGGCGAGGTATTTCAGTGTGGATCACCAACTCTCTGGATGGTTTTGTGTGTGTCTGTATCTCCGTATGGGTTTACATCCCTGTGCATGAATATACACATAATGGGCACGCACAGTTTTTTGCATACATGTACATCTAGATATACGCATGTATGCAGACAATGTGTGTGTGTGTGTGTCCCATGAGGAATGGCCAGAGGGAAAAGACAACACACTGTAACAGTACGAGGCAATGAGCCAGGATCATTCCACTGGGAAATAACATGTAAAGGGCTGGCTGTCACTGCGGGGGCGAGCCCAGGGAAATAACCCAGGATTGGTACAGGCCTCCACTGTCTCTGATGTTAATTCCCCGCACTGCGATAACACACACATCCACATGCACAAACACACATGTCACTGCTGCATTATGTCTTCTTTGCTTCTTTTTTCTCCCTCTCATTTACACCTACAATACAGATAAATGTTTGTTTATGTACACCACACACGCACAAACTCATGACACTGTAATTCAGTTTTTGTGAACGATCCATGCACACACGTGTACGCCACACAAAAACACAAACACACACACACACACACACACACACACACACACACACACACACACACACACACACACACACACACAGAGTATACATTAACATACTTTGCTGCTCTCACATCTTGCAGTTCTCCCATGGCACACACACAGCACATATGCAGATGCACGGACTGGCACACGCGTAATTTCTATCTCCCTGTGCGCTGCCTCTCTCTTTTTGTAGCACACACACACACACACACACACACACACACATACACACGCACCCTTCCCTCTAGGGGGCCAACTAGTCAAGCAATGACAGCTGTCTTTGTAGTGTGATTGCCTCCTTTGCAACACATAATCCAATGAAACAGTTGCACAAAGACGGCAGATTCCTTGCTGTTCATTATTTCTTGATTTTATTACCAAGAGCCGTCCCACAATGCAACACTGGGTGGGCGGAAGGATCAAATGACACCAGGGGACTGGAGTCAACTATAAGTCTCTAACATGCTCATGTTGCCTGTGGGCTGAGCCGTTCCGAATTAGCAGTTTGCATTAATGTTCTCCAACACTTTAATACAATAAAGTTAAAACAAATTTCTTCAAAACCTAATAAATGGGTGTTGTAGATGTTACCTGATGTGTTCAAACTACTGAAAATGACTGAGCAGGGTTCAAAAAAGGATTCTATATGATGGCCTTATTGTGCATGTGTAGGCTTAGTTGAGTGTGGTTTTCATAGTGTAACCCCTTGAAGCTTCAAAGCTTCAAAGGGTGTTGTGCGGCTGCAGATTTACATCAAATACAAAATATCTAGATACCTTGTGCATCACTTATATGCCATCATGAATACATTGTATAACTTTAATGCACATAGTATCCACAAGATATCATGTTCATGAGAAGAAACAAGGAGAAAAAAATAGATTATCTTGTCAAGTGCTCTTCTCAGGACCTCGACTGTTTCAGTATTAGCACCATTTATGGAAACAACTGATGAGTCTAATAGTCTATTAATACAACATGGAATACGGATATCCATTGGTTAATACATGCATGGGGGTTTCCATCTTAAAACCATCCGTCCAAAAGAAAATCCAAAAGGATTTTCTTAACTGCAGTCAGACCGACAAAAATAATCTTCCTCTGATGGCGTAATGAGTTAAGGAATGAATCATCATTCAAAAGCACAGTATTTGGCAGACATGGCATGTGAACATGAATAATGTCTGATATTATTTCAGTCACTTGGGACCAAAGCTGTCTGACCTCTGGGCACCCAGAACACATATGCACATATGTCCCAAAGGATTTTGGTAGCAGAGGGAACATATTGGACTTGGAATCATCCTCGACTGAAACGTGTCCTCATGATAAACAATATGCCTGTCTGTGAATCATTTTGTAATAAATCATTTGATGATTATAAATACAAGATGTTAGGGAAATGTTACCATACTCTGTTCAAATCTATAATCTGTCTATGTAATTTCTGCTGTAATATTTTTTTTAAACACTGGGTGTGTTGGAAGGGGATGGTTCCAACACACACCATATGTATGCAGGGTTGTGTGTGACTGTAAATTAAACAAAAACAAAAAAAAAGTTTGCATTTTACGTTTCTGCAAACCAAGGGTAGCCTACGTTGAAATGTTATGTCGTCATGTAGTATGAAGAGAGCACGGAAAAAGAGCAGGGTTTGAGTCCCGTGTAAAGCGATGACTGAGTTTGTTTTTAGTTGAAGTAACATCAACGGATGTTAACTAACATTTTGTAACGTGAACCATGACCTTTTCCTAAGCTTTACCATGCCGACGTACGTTTTCCTAACCATAACCAACTAGCTCTGGTGGCTAACGAAGGTAAACAAAAGTGGCTAAAACAGCTACAAGCTGATGTTAGCTAGCACTCGTGCACATGTTAACAGTCAGGTGACGCTGATTCAGGCTCATAGACTCTAAGTCTAAATGTTGACACGCAACATATTTGTTTGTTTGCAGAAATGTAAAGTGGCAATATTTTGTTCGGGTGACTGGGTTGGAAAGTGTATCCTTCTCTCAGTATTTCATGTTATTGTGGAAAACTGAAGTTATTATGCTACTCTGTACCCCATCACACATTTTTTCTACATGTTCTCAGACCTTAATACAATGTCCTATGATTGGTCTAAAGTGTTATTTTTGATTTACACACAGGATACACTAACTCTTTCTTCAAACAAATTTTTCATAACATGGAGCATAAATGAGTAATGATACTTGTAACTCAAAATACAGAACATTAAGACTCTTTTTTCATACTGCAAAGTTAGACATCTAATTCTGTTCTTCCCAGATATATTTTGATACTCTGTTTGTTCCAAAACTCAGCTGCTGATGGTGACGGTAACATGCTAGAGAAAAAAAATACTCTTGGCAGGATATTCACCTTAAACAATTGGAATTCACCCTGCAATTTGTTTTTACATTTAAACCCAAGATGTCATTGTTTTATGGCTGCAACACTACATCAGTATAAAACATCTAGATGTCTTGTGCATCTTTGTACACGTATTTCCCTGTAATTAATTCGGACACTTTGGTATCCTTGGAAACCCTGGGATCTCCACTAGAGTAAAAAATAAAGAGCAAAGAAATAAAGTTTGTTTGTTTGAACCAAGCTTGGTCCCCTGGTATTGATAGCCCCACCGATGGGAGCAGCAGTGTTGAAGGTGCTAATGTACAGTTAAAATCATATACAACAATAATCTGGGTTTTCTGCAGCCCAATTAAGCAGATAGTTGCCTTGTGCACAATCGGCGAGATATGATGCAGGATGTTTTTGATCTGCAAAAAGAAGTTTCAAACAGTTTTTCCTTCTCATCTCATTTTTGTCTCCTGCTTCTATATTCATCTCTTCTTTCCCCCCCTTCTCTCTGTCTCTCTCACAGATAACAGCTTTTGATGAGCTTCAAGCCGACTTCAAGGTGCCGATTGATCAGGGCAATCCACTCCATGCGGTAAGTTTGCTTTCCCTCCTCCAGGCTACACCATACATCTACAGTACATGCTACTCCACACGTGGATTATTTTTTATGTGTGTGTGTGTGTGTGTGTGTGTTTGTATGTTTGTTGTTAGTGCATCTGAAAAACGTGCAATACATTTGCTATGGGCCATTCTCATTAATACATTTTTTTTAAGAGGTTTTTCTTTGTTTCTTCTTTCCTTACCTATTCCTCGCTCTTTCACTGCCTCCATTCTGGTATCGTCTTGTTTTCTCTCTCTCTCTCTTTCTTTCTTTCTTTCTTTCTTTCTTTCTTTCTTTCTTTCTTTCTTTCTTTCTTTTTTTTTCTGTGCCTACTCTCATTAATATGAAATTATAGTAGCTTGCAACATGCAGGTATTACATGCTTGCCTCTCCTCACTTCCTCGCTAAATGAACTCCCCTAAGTGACTTAAGGCCAAAGCATCAAATATTAATTAAGTATCATATTTAAAGGACAAACGCTAAAATACAAATACAAATAAAATACAAACCCACAGACCCAGGCAAAGCCAAAGCCAAAACATGAAGTCAAGGTGTGAGTCACACTTGTGTCAGCCAATCATTTACAGCAATGCATTTTTACTAGTTAAAGGTTGAGTGTGATATTTAGGTTTTCCTGAAGCGTAGTATGACTAGTAAGTATAAGCAGGGCTTTCTGACTGATGAGTGAAACAAAGTAAACATCTCTCAGCGCACCCACTCTGGAGACTTCCTCATTCAGAAACACAGGAGAGGTTTGAGGTTGTGCTCTTCTTGGTGCTATAAAAGGCCCTAATACCTCATGATCCCATTTTCCCAAAAATTTGAACTGCACTTAAAGTCGTGTGAGAACTACAGGCTACTGTTATTTGTTAGCCTGGTAGCTAGCAGTCATTAGCATCTGGCTTTTTTTTTTTTAAATCCATGAAGGCATCACAGCCTGTTAGCATATCAAGACATCAAACAGTGGAGAATCACCTAACAGCTGAGAGGCATCATGATGTGTTAACAGGCTCCAATGTGGAGTAATACTGCTGCCTTTAGGCATAAATTAAATGCAGACCTTTCAACCTAAGCATGAAAGACTGAATTTACTAATTTTTTTGTAATGAAAAACATATACCCTAGCCATGTTGACGTCCTTCCATATCTTGTTTGTAAATCATACAAGTAACACTAAAGAATATTGAGGCATGGGTTTTATGAGAGACCACTTCCTTGAAGAAATAATTTTCATGGAAAAATTAATAAAGGAATGACTGCAATGTGATTTAATGGCATACAAACCTATTAGATAATGTATCCTCACGTGATGTTTCTTGTTTAAAAATGTTGGTTAGCTCTTTTGTTCAGTGCTCCATTCCTCTATTGTTGTAAAATCACTAACAGGTATAGACTAGTGATATATCATATTTGCTATTGTTACTTCAGTGTGGAAAAATATTCATATTTATAATAATAATAATAAAACTTTATTTGTATAGCACCTTTCATACAAGAAGTGCAGCTCAAAGTGCTTCACAATAAAAAGAAGAACATTTGAAAACACATTAAATAAAACATTAAAAAGAATAAAACACAGCACAGGGTGGAATTAAAAAGAAAAGGCTAAAAATTGAAATAAAATTTGAAATAAAACAAAAGATGCAAATAAAACAATAAAAGACAACAGTGTGCAATAAAATAGGAGCTAGTTAAAGGCTAAAGTGAAAAGGTGGGTCTTTAATCTTCTTTTAAAGATGTCTAGTGAGCTGGCTTCCCTGATGTCTAAAGGTAGTGTGTTCCAAAGCTCAGGGGCGTAAGTAATAAAGGCGGCATCCCCAATTTTCTTTCAACTGTTGTATTTCAGTGAAGTGTTTACAGAATATCATTATCTACATACATATATTATACCTATATGTATTTTTTTTGTTTTGTTTTTTTATGTCCATGAAGCTGTTCCCCTGGGCAGTCTAGTAAACAAAGTGGATAAGAATGAGCACTGAATATTGTATGAATACTGTTTTATAAAGCCACGTTTTTGACTCTGACTCTGCGCCAGTGGCTCTGTGTGAGTTTTCAGTATGTAAACAATGAACAACCTGATGCTTTATAGTGCATGTAACAGGGGGAAAAACAGGCCAGTTAATAAAATTTGGGTTTCTTTGAGTCATGGTCAGTTGGTCAGAGAGCAGCTTAAACACACACCCTTTCGCTCCTTACTTCAATGTCCTCTATTTTTTTTTTTTTTTTTTTGAAAATTTCATACTGAGAGGAAACAGGCAGATAGGTCCTGTTTCATCACTTAAATTGCCACAGGAGCAATCGCAGATAAACGGATTGTGCCAATGGGTTGTGGAGGGAAATTCGCATTGTGGCCACCTTGGGAAAGTCGCCCCTGGTTAAGTTGTTTTAGGATGAATTCCAACCCACTAAATCCCTTTCCCTTGGGTCTTTTGGGCTTTTACTACTGCAGTTGACTCTTTTAATAATGCATGGTGGTACAGTATGAGCTGTTAGTTTGGAGGTGACTTTGACTTAGAGCTCTGGACTGTATATAGCCACTCTGGAGTATTGACTTCTATGCATCCTTGGGGAATGAGCAGAAGAAAGAACGCAGTAAAGTTGGAGAAGGGGAAAAAGAGAGAAAAAGAGAATGTAAGACTGGGTGAAAGAGGACAGCTGAAGATGCAAAAGACAGAAAGCGGGAGAAACAGATAGCTGAATGAGGATTTCTTAATGAAAAGAATTATTTGGCTTGAAAGGCATTTTCAAGGCTTTGAGGACAGTACATTGGGCCAGATTTCCCCACACTGTAACACTTTCATATTTTGTCATATTTGCATATCATTATGCAGTGAAGAATGTATCAAAGAATTCAGCAGGGGAATGGGTACACAAGGTTCTGCCACATTTTCTCTTCCTTTTCTTCTTTAGCTCCCCCTGTCTCTTCTACCCATAATCATCCATTTTCTTCTATGTCTGTAGAGGAAAAGTTGGAAGTGAAAAGACTGGGGCACATCATCCAAACAACTTTCGGTTAACACTAGAGGACAAACGACAAAATTTCAACTTTTGTTTCAGTTGGTTTCAACGAAAGCACGTCTAACAGCACGTGTAGCTATGAATTCACTTTTCTGTGTCCCTTGCTTGCTTTTTGAAGGACACACAGCTTGGACCCAACAAGGAATTATACATTTGAAGTACTGTTGTTTTACAGCGTTTGACATAATAAGTATTTAAAGTCCTTTCTGTATCTTGAATATGGTGCTGCAGCGTGAACTGTTGATATATGCATTTGTTAGCCCACCCACTGAATATCAACACCAGTCGTCACTGGATTTTTTTTCAATTAATTTGTCTTTTACAGGGTTGCCCAGATACTTTAGAAATTACATAGAAATGCATAGTTTATGGATTTGAGAAAAATATAATACCAAAAGTTTTGTTCTGTTGTCCACTGAAGGATGCTGATTGGTTCGGTTAGAGAGTGGCCAGATGGTTTCATCTGCAGATCAGTTGGCTGTGATAACCAAATTGTGCTCTGGGGCTCTTTTCGGTTTTGCTTTTTTTTTTTTTTTTTTTTTTTTTTTTGAGTGGTTATGACTGACAACTTGGTGGGCCTAAGGAAACCAAGGATAGTGAAAGTTAACGATTGGCTGAAAATTGCACTACGAAACAAGGAAACATGTTCCTTTCATGTAAACGAGAAACAGAGGGAATGCTTGCTGTTCAGTCCAGCGGATGCTTATACTAAGCAGCAAGGCTTGTTACATCCAAAACCAGTCACACATCGAGTTAGAAAGCACCCAGTAGAGCACATGCCCCCATCAACACTGCATATGCTTAATATTCACAAAAAGTTAATGACACCCACTGCCACAGATAAATGGAATGGGGTGAAAACATAATCCCAATCCAACTCTGTTACCTGATGTATAGCAACTTTAACGTTTCACAGAGCAGTTTTTTTTTTTTTTTTTTTTTTTTTTTTAACACTTTGAATACAAAGTGATTGAAATGGGAGTTAGGCTTGATTTTAAGGTACCAATGCATACTCTGTACACATTTATGCAGTTAATGACAGATAAATGTAAACATGGACAAAAAGATAGTGTGGGTGAGCCTGAATCAACACTTCTATGCTATGGAACCATGCCTTCAGACACGCTCGTGCACACACACACACACACACACACACACAATACATTCACCCTATTTGAGTAAAGTTGGGTCTGGCCTGCTATCAGCTGTATACCTCAGTCATAAGAAAGCTAAAAACTTGTAACCGTTCGTAATATTCCCTCGCAAGTTTTACTTTCATGTCAGTGGTTATTGCTCATGAATATGTGATGTCTTTCAAATGGGTTAAAACTTCAAACTCGTTTGCATCCTTGCTCACTCTTCCCATCTCTCTTCCTGCTGTTATTCTCCCTCTCACCACAGGAGGTTATCAATCACAGGTTGATAGCTTCCTCCTGAGTGGTGTCGTATCTCCCTAACACACACACACACACACACACACACACAAACAGGCTTGAACCATCTCTCACTATTTTCTCTCTCTCTCTCTCTCTCTTTCTCTCTCTCTCTCTCTCTCTCTCTCTCTCTCTCTCTCTCTTTCTCTTTCTCTCTATCTGGCATAATGTCTTTCGCTCCCTCTGCCTTTTTTCCTTCCTCTCTCTCTGTCTCTCTTTCTCTCTCTTTCTCTCTCTCTCACTCTCACAACCAGGCAGTCTAATTAGCAGTTTTCTGTCAGCTTGCTCCCTCGGGGGGGAACTTCATTTGGTGGGGATCCTGCACACACACACACACACACACACACACACGCACACACACACATACACAAATGGGTTCACTCCCTGTCTGTGTCTCTGTACCTGTCAGTCTCATACACAGATCTTGACAGTTTTTTTCATGATATGTAACTCTTGCTTCATTTACCCATACTCTGTGAGTCTCTCTCTATCACACACACTCTCATGCAGATCATCTTCTTCTAATCAGATAAATTGGAGAAAACAGTAAAAGGATTCTAGTTGCACAGGGAGGCTAATTGTTTTCAGCCTCAGAAACTATTTTGATTCACAAGAAAAGTAGGGCTGCTGTTGCTGGAGGTGGTGGTGTTTTGGGTGTCGGTAACTCTTTGTCTCCGATAGTTTCTACACTTAGTGTTAGTACATCCTGTGTGGGTGTGTTTGTGCAGAGACTAGTGTTACATGGGTATTAAACCAGCAGTTGTAGGAATTTATCACCTAATCACTGCAACTACCAGGTATGTTTGTATTTAAGTGAAAAGAAGTGCATTTTTTATTCCCTTATTTAGAGTTCCAGTTTGTCTGTCTGTCAGCAGGATATGTCAAAAAACATATGGATGTGTTTCCCCAAATTTTCGAGGACAGATTGCTCTTGGGCTAATGAGCATGTGACTCCATGTTGGCAATGATCCAAATCTGAAATTCTCACCCTTAGATCATTACTCTTTTATAATAATAACTATAAAAGTAACATACATTGTGAGTTTAGATAGAGGAAGTTTCCATTTTCTGAGCTCCTATTTTTCTGTTTTTATTTTATTTTTTTCATTTAAGTTTTTATTTGCCCGGATTCTGTACAGTACTTTTGATGTAACAGCCCTTTGAGGCCCTTTGATTTGTTGTTTTAAAATTTATATCCAGCAGAGTTTGATTCCCGGCTCAGGTCTTTTGTGTTTGAGTTTGCATGCTCTCCTTGGGGATGCGATGGTTTTCTTTGGGTGCTCCAGCTTCCTCCCATATTCTAAAATACCTGCAAGTTAGGTGAACTGGAGAAATTTTAAATTGCCCATAAGTATGAATATGTCTGTCAGTATTAGCCGTGCACCCCATGTATGAATTAGGCTTCAGCCCCCTGCCATTCTGAGAACAATAGGCAAAGGAAATCGATGAATGAGTGCTCACTGCACTGAATATTTAGCTTGTTCTGTTTCTCTGCAGCTGGTTGGTGAGGTAAGAGGAGGCACGACTTGAAGCTAGTAGGGAGATAATACAGTGGTGCAGGTGACGCATTCTGTTTCGTCCAGCGTGAGGGGAACAAGGAGGTGATTTTTTTTTTTTTTGTCTCGCAACAATCAGAGATCAAGTAAGAGACTATGGATTGGGCTCCATCTGTCTATCACATGTGATTTCTGAGCCTATTGTGGCGCGTTTTGAATGAAACTTGGTGGAATGATGGATTTTCACGATGCCGTCCAGGATTTGGAATATAAACCTGATTGGTCCACCACAACATAATACACTACTGAGCCAAAAACTTTCAAACAACAATGCCTCAGCCACCACAGATTTGTCAACATCTAACATATGGTTTGTTATTCAAAGAACCCTATAGGGATATTTTTAACAATATAGTCTGTGTGTGCTTACATCCACACATACAGATACAAATACAAAAACTTCAATCGATTTGTATCTCTGTTTCATTCTCACACATCCACATCCACTCTCTCACACACAAACACACCGTGTCCCTTGATGACAATACACTTTAGTTTTAAACGCTTTGTATCCCACAGTGCTCAGAGTTTGGCAGGCATTATTCCCAAGCTCATGTCATCTGTTGCTTTCATGGCTCTCCATTACCAGAAACGCACACGTGCACACACTCCAGCGAGGATGTGTTCGTACACACGTACACTCTATTATCTGGGGATAAGGCTACAGCCAGGAGCAATGATAATATCACCTAACGCTCCCATCTGAATTCATAACGATAACTCACCAGGAGGATAAAGGCATCCTGTAATGAGAGCCTGGCCTTCTCACAGATCAGAGCCTCCAAGTAGTTCATGAATTTGAGATTTACCACGAGTGCATGTTGTTGATGTACACCAGCATTCCACCAGTGACACAAACACAATGAACACACATTGTCGCAGTGGTTTAAATCACACGGGTTATGTGTGCTCTATGAAACCCTGGTAAAACTAGCTGTAAGATGTTATTCTTGAACTGAACTGATTCCCCTGTTCTGTGGATTGTATTTGACAGCCTCTGTGTGCTGTTCACACCATATAAATGCTCCTTTACGCGGCCCATTTTCCTCTTCCATTCATTTCCCTCTCTCCTCCATGCCTGTCCCCCTCACTCAGTTTTAATTCTCAAACTTAATTGCTTTAAAGGCGATTTGGCAGCATTTAAACATATGACAACAGAACTTTGGCAAAAATTAAAAAAACGAAGGGGAAAAACAGAAGCATCAGCATCTTGGGCTGCCCCTCCTTTTTTTTCTCTCCTCTTCATCTTAAGGGTTCATTGCCCAATCATGCTTATACCAGGCAGTTACTATAACCAGGAATTTGTTATTAATTGGTCTGCGTGGTTAAATAAAGGTAAATTTTACTGGAAAAACTCTCCCTGTTCATCCAACCCGCTCCCCACCTCCGCCTTACTCAACTCTTGTTTACAGTTCGATGCCGCTCCTGCTTGTCAAGCAAATTCTTGCTGAGTAACATTTCAAAGAGGCATCAGCCTAATTGCTTGCTAATGAGAGGTTTTGAGTAGGTAGTGGCAGGCATATGCACACACACACACACACACACACACACACACACACACACTCATACACGTTGCTTCTTTTGGTGCTGCAAAGAGAAATCTGTTTGTGCGTCCTCATTCAAACCTGGGACAAGATGAAGGCGAGAGAAGATTGTGTTGTGCAGGCATGATTTGGTCTGCTCCTTGATGAGGTGTGCGGGCTCAACCAGAAATAGACATGAGGACTAGAGATAATTGGATATCAGACGGAGCCTTTCATGGCTTATCGCGGTGTTTTTGTCAGAGAAATGAGAGTGTGTGTCCCTCTGTGTCTCCTAGTGTGTGCATGTTCCTATGCAAGAATGCAGTAAGCTTGTATGTGCACTGTATGTGTATTTTGTGTGCATGATGTGTGAAGGTTAGTATGTAAGTATGTTGATGTGTGTGTGATGAGGAGGGTCAAAGCATATGAGAGACTGAAGAACATAAAAGTGTTACAACTGTCGTCATAAATGAATCAAACATACAATATTAACCCACTCTGGATGTGGCGATATGTACAGCCCACATATGTTGAATAATATGTGTGTACAAAACAATGGGGCAATATGCATGTATTCATAAATATATCCATATATCCATTTCATATAGCCCATTGGTATTTAATATGGACATATAAGCCCTATATGGAAATCTCCTATGTGTACATATATCACATTTTCATTTGGGAGGTCTCCATTATGTTGATATGGCATGTCATACTTCAAAGACAAACTTTTTTCTTCACTGTATGTTAAAATGACTTTTCCTTGTACTTTGAAAACATTTGAAATAACGAAAAGTTAAAAGACAGTGTGATATTTTTTGGCAATTTTCTCAAGCCTCCATAGTATCTGAAATGAGGTGAAGTCCCACGTGGCGTTTTTGGGGAGACGAGTGAGAGACAGAATGGAAATTGTGTTGCTTTTCCAGCATATAATGCTATACAGCAGCAAATACACACACACACACACACACACAGACACACACACACACACAGGCAAAGGAAGGAACAAATAAGTGCTGCTACCACGGTCACACTGCAAAAAAAAAAAAAAAAAATCTCCATTTTAACACACCATTTAGTCTCTTATTGAGTGTTAAAAATCTTGTTTTTCTTAAAACAAGAAAAATCTGCCAGAAGGATGAGATAATCCCACTCCTTTCCATGCAATTTCACATGTTTTAGGAATTTTTAGCATTTTTTAGCACCGGAAACAGGTGGGATGATCTCATCCCACTGGCAGATTTCTGAAGAAAATTTTAAGATTTTAAAAGTGAATATGAGAGTAAATAAATTGTTAAGATGGACATTGTTTATTTATTTATTTAGTTATTTATTTACTGTTTTGTTGCAGTGCAGTGTAACATGCATTCATATAGTGTCTTGAGTGACCCTCCCCCATACACACACACACGCACACGCACACGCACGCACGCACGCACGCACGCGCACACACACACACACACACACACACACACACACACACACACCACCTCCCCTCCCTCTGCATTGTTACAGTGGTATTACCTCAGACTTGTATGCAGCCTCCTACCCAGGAACCTCTGGTTTCATTATTTAGAGCACGGGCATTAATTAAACATTTTTCTAGGAGAATCGTTTTCTGTAACAGTCTGATTTTTTTTTTTCATAGCACTCAAATGTGCACAATTACACCCTTATCATTTCATATTTTAGGAAATAGCACAGAATGTCACTAGGCAGAACCCTGCAGAAGAAGGACCAGGCATTTGTCAACATGGATATGCAGTAAATACATTTTTTTTAGGACACGCTCAATGCCACTGCCCACACCAACTTAGTCCCTTTAGAATAAAAGTGTGAGAGACACACACACACAAATGCACACACACACACACATACTCATTCAAAACATTAGGGCCCTCTAGCTTCCCTGTTTGGCATTTGAGTTGTGCTTCTAAATCTGGAGCTGTTGTCAGCCCAGCTTCGCTGCCCACAAGCATCTTGGAGCAGGACTGTGAATGTCACTTTCACAGAGTCATCCATCACTGGCTACTGACTATTACCTGGTAAAATATGGTCAGATTGTAAATGGACAGAATATTTAATATAACTTTTTTTTATTTATTTATTTCATTGAAAAATTTAATGTTGTTAGAAGCTACAGCTATGCCCATTTTTGATTCATATGAACAAAAGATCTTGTAGGAAAAAAAGAACAAACAAAAAAATGTGTGACCAGAAAATGATTGGTGAAAAAAAATTGAATAAAATATCGTGAATAAAGTTTAGTGTAATTTAATTTGACCTAAATGCTTGACTGACAAAATTAAGTTTTACAGGCAAGTTGCTTGGCATTTCAGTATGCGCATTGAATACATCTGGTGCATAGGCACCAGATGTATTCATGTGTGTGTGTATGTGTATGTGTATGTGTATGTGTGTATGTATTTGTGTGTGTGTGTGTGTGTGTGTGTGTGTGTATGGTATGGGGACTTTTTGCTGCCTCTACTGATGTATTCTTATTATCTAGGTCTTTCTTACACAGGGAGCTCCTGTTTTGTTAAAGCACGCACGCGTACACACACACACACACATACAAACACACACACACACACACACACACACACACACACACACACACACACACACACACACACACACACACACACACACACACACACGCTGCTAGTTGTGGCTCAACAAATGTAGATTCTCATCCTCACAGTACACTGCTCAGTTTTTCAGAGCAAATCTAAATTCATGTGCTGTTTGCATGAATTCTGCACACTATATAAAGGAAACACAAAAAATATCAACTAATTTGTACACCTAACATAAAATCCCCAAGGGTGTTACATGTGGGTTGCTATCCATGTATAGATGCTGTCCATGGTTTTAGTAATCAGACAAATTAAATCTCCCTAATCAAAGCATCATAGAGGATTCAAATACGTGCTCAACCGCAAACAAGCTGCATCATCACCCCGTTTATTTCAGTGCATTTTCTTCTATTTTCATCATCTTTTTCATCTGAGCTTCACCGCCGTCCTGACTTTGATACCCTGCATAAGCATCAATTATTTTTTTATATACCTTAGTAATCCCATTGAGTCCCCGTAGAGACGTTTGCAAATAGCTTTTGAAATGCAAAGAAGTAAAAAAATGACAACCGCAGAACAGGAGGTTTGCAAGAGAGATCAATATATGATTTATGAGCATCCCAAGTTATGCATTGCCCCCCATGGAATTGACAGCGCTGCCACTCATGTCCAGATTGCATCTCTATAGGATTTTGTAAATATTTGATGACGATGTTAAAAGCTCTGGTGGGATTGTGGTTGTCAGAGTCAGCACTGTGGCTGCTGCTGATTTAACATTTTACAGGTTCTAAGGACCTCAATTATTGAAATATTTACATTAAAGCATGTCATTTGTTTATGTAATATATTCTTGTTCATTCATTTTTTATGTATTTATTGGGGTGAGGGAGAAAAGGAGGCTCTACTTCAATTTGTTTGTTGATTTTTGCAGACAACTGCATGTTCTGTTTATTAATCAGGAATATTTACCATGTGGTGAGCTTACCCAGAAACACTACAATAAATAAATAAATAAATAAATAAAAGCCTCAAATATTGTTCACCTCTAAAATCAGCCTCACCTTGCACCTACTTTCATTCCATGTGCAAGAACAAATATTGTCTTCTCTATTTCCATGGTGTTTCCCACAATATTATTTGATCCCAGTATCACAGCTGACTGAGTTGTCAAATAATAAATTGTTCTATGAATCCAAAAAATATGAAAAGTGAAAAGTTTCTCTTGTTTGTTGCCCTTTCAGAGGGAGAGACTGCGGAACATTGAGAGGATCTGCAATCTGCTGAGGAAGGTAAGCAGCAAAAAAACAATAACCTGAATCAGCCCAGCTCTGGTCATGTATGGTACAGATTACAATGTCTGTATCATGTAGGAAAGTCTTGTATCCCTTTTTTTATTTTTCACTAAATGATGTATGTGGAAAGTGGACCATGACCTCAGGATTGAGCCAAAATATTTGGTAATTTCCCATTAAAAAGAAAAAAAAAAAAAAAAAAAAGTTCAGCTTTTAAATTCATGATGTCATTCTTTCATGGCTGCACAATTACATCAAATGTAAAATATCTAGATGGTTTATGCATAATTTTATGCAGATTTCCATGTGATGCAGTGGGACATATTTGCTACCTTTGGAAATTTTCGGATCTCCACTAGATTTTAACATAAAATTTTGTGGGTTTGAACGGTAGCATGCATTTGTAATGACAAACCCACTGATGAGTCCAGTGGGATGATTAAACATATAATAGGTCTTATTGAGAGAATGAATCAATTCGCTGAATTCCTTCCCTGCATTCTGTAAGTTTGTCACTGGATTTTTTGCTCTAATTTGAACTGTAATCGAACTGCCTCATGTTGGACTGAGATCAGAGGGGAGACAGAGATTGAGAGGCGCTGTACTCTGCAGAGCCATGCAGTCTGTCTCTGTTTATATGTGTGTGTGTGTGTGTGTGTGTGTGTGTGTGTGTGTGTGTGTGTGTGGCCAGTTTGCCTGGAGGACACAGTATGAGGATGAGACAAGGCCTCTTCCCAGCTTCAATGTGACATCTGTTTCACTCTATACCTCTCTAAAGCTCACACTGTGTTTGCGTGCTGTGAGTGTGTGTGCACGCATGTGCATGTGTCTGCTATGTGTGTATGTGTGTGTGTTTCTGGGTGTATATTTAAGCTGGGGGTTGGAAGGTTCAGAAGCTGATCTTTGTTATCAGTGTTGTCAACTCGAGTCCTAGGGACCTCTAAAGGCCCCAGGGGAGATTTTCCCTACACACACACATACACACACACACACACACACACACACACACACACACACACACACACACACACACACACTGTCCTTGCAGCTGTGACCTGTTGTGCAGTAAAGAGACTACTGGAAGTGGCTGTAGAGGTGCTACTAATGTCTTATTATGCATCGGCTAATAGGGGGATACTGCTCAGTTTAAGAAGTAATGCATGCTATTCCTCAAATCAATATGGAGAATCCCTCTCCCAGTGCCAGAAACCACAGCACTCTGACTCAAACAGTGATGAAATCAATATGTCATAAAAACCTGCAGCAACTCCACAGGCAATAAATGGCAGATGGATTTTGTTGACTCGCAGAGTGCTTGTTTCACTTAACTGCATTATTTTGTGGTACCATCGGTTATGAACCAGAAAACGCTCTCTCGTATCCGCAACATCCCATTTTTAAAAATTTTGCTCTGAGTTAATTGTCAACACCTACTCCTAAGCGAAAGCAACGCACACAAACAAATCAAGACACACACATGAAAAAAAAAAAACAGATAGGAACCAATAGCTTCAATATCCACTTGGAGCAAGCACCCGCAAGTGTCACCAATGATGCTGTTTTGACTCAGTTTCATCGACATGTGACGGGAGTACCACACCTCCAAAGTGCTGTTTTTGGTGGGAAACCGTACTCAGTTTCTGTGTTGCTTCTGCTGGGGAGAGTAGAGATCATTGAAGTAGAGAGGCACAAAATAAGTAAACTTTCATTGTGCCAGATGACTGGCTCCTGTTTTTGACTCCTGTTTTGAATGTGATGCTGTTGGTTTCTATCAGGACATTTTCCAAGGCAATGTCGTCAGACTGTGGGTTAAGTGTCTAGTCACCTGGTGTTCAGAAAGACACATCACCTTGAGGACCGAGGTTCAAACCATCCAGATTGTAGGCTAAATATCTGTTTTGCTGAAGTGTCCCTGAACAAGACATTGGCTTCAGTCACATAATAACCTTTGTCTTGGGTGATCCAATCACAAGTGGATGGCCATGACAGATCATCATTCACACCTGGTATTATTGTACGTCTCAAAAGTGTCTCAGTGAAAACTGGTGATAGAGTCTGTGATCAATGCTATGGGGCCCAACGGGTCCCTGGGCACCTCTGCAAGAGGTTTGATGGATTGGATTGGTTCACAGCACTGAACCCTGTTCACAGCTACACTATCCACTTGTGATCCAATCACCCAAGATACTTGTTAAAACCAAATATGACCATGGTGACCGAGTCCCTATTCTAGTTTGTAGCAGGTGCTATGCTCTGACACAAGCAAAAATACGAATCATTTATCACCCACATATTGATCTAATATCAGATACTTGTATCATTAGAACGGGGTTTGTCCAAACCACATCGAGACAATACCAATGAATGCATAAACAGTTAACTAAAGAATTAATTGGGGCCGCATTTTCAGAACATGATATCTATTTCATATGTAGCTCAAAGCAGGCAAATTAGCAGTTTAAAAGAGCTCAAATTGGATGCATGAAAAAGGAAATACTTTCAGTTTACTTTCAGTTCAGTGCGTATTGCGTTCATTATGCCTGTCAGTCTGGATGCTTTAGGTCTTGATGCAGGAGAATCTGTTGTTTTGCAGGTTTTTTTGTTGTTGTTTTTTTGTCACAGCTCTCCTTTCCTCTCCTGAACTATTCAGCACATTCCAGCTGGCAGAGTCACACGGCGGTGGTCATCAGTGATTTGGTTAAATACTTTGGCTGTGTTTCTGTATGTTGGCATAATCTATTTGATAGTTTGCAGCACATGCATGTGTATGCACACACACACACACACATACACAGGTGCTAGGATACATGCCATTTTTGTTCTCAATGGAGTGTGTTGTGTTGTGATGGGTTTTTGGTCGGCAGCAAGCCCATGCAGATGACAGTAGCTTGAGGGGATATGCTGTGTTTTTTTTTACTCTCAAGTGTGTGTATGTGTGTGTATGTGTGTTATTCATTAGATGTGCAGTCTTGTGGCTTGAAGCGATGAGCCGGCACGTTGTCACAGCAACTGAGCAAACCTCTGAGTGTACTCATTAGTGCTCTTCCTCCCTTTATTTTTGGGCCTGTCTTGTCTCTCTTCCTCTCTCTCCCCTCCACTCCTCCAGTCTCTCTCTCTCTCTCTCTCCCTCTCTTTTCTCCCTCTCTGCATCTCTCTCTTCCTCCCTCCACATCTCTCTCTCAACACCTTATGATCTGTACCTCAGAGTGGGTGACAGAAAGCAGTTAGAGACAGTGAGCATAACGCCCTATACGCTGTTTATTTCTGAGAAGCCAAGGGGCTTTACTGAATCATTGCCTCACTGTCTTCAAAACTCACCTTTGGCTGCCTTTCACTTGTCTCATCAGGTGATGTCGATGCTTCTTTCCCTGTGGAGAAACAATCTCCCCAAGCTGTCTTGGAGAGAGGACAAAAAAAAATTTGAGCACAGAGAGTGAATCCTTATAGTTTGAGATGAGCTGTGTGCTTGACATTGTGCCGTCAGTTTAATACATTTTCCCAGTTGTTTTAATCATCTTGCTCTTGGAAAAGTTTTGCGTTAGGCAAAGTGAGCACCTCAAGGTCCTGTGTGTTTGCGTTTCCACCGTACAGCGAACTTTACAAGTGTGAACTTTTCAAGCGTGTAGTCACTCTGTATATGACTGACAACCACAGGTGGGACGTAATGAAGTTCAAATACTTTGTTACTGTTATTTCAACATGAACATCTGCACTTTCTACGCCTTATATTTTCAAACAGGTTCATTACTTTAGTTTTAATGCATTCGATGTCAACCAGATGGGACAGTGACACATAGAAAAGACGATCCCTTGGTGTATCCATCCACATCCGTGCATATCACACATGACAGATGTAACAAGACGAAACCGACAAAAGAGGGAGACTCGAATGAGGAGAAATGGCATCTAGTGAATGTGATGTCTGTGACAGGGAGAACTACTAGTCTTTGAATTATATTACAATAATATGACATGAGATTCGGTTAGCTTTGATATTATCTTATTAATAATTAACAGTAACAGCCAGTTGTCAAAAGAGGGCCTTAGAAATGTTCTTTAGAGGGCTACTTTTTACTTTTACAATTTAAGTACATTTCAGAGCCTGTACTTTTTATTCACAAGTATCTGTACTTCTGTTTGAGTAAAGAATGTGTGAACTCTTGCTACCTCTGCTGCCAACAGCAAAACTATTAAATAACTCTTAAATGGAAGATATCAGGAATATATACGGTCATCAATAAACTGAGGCTTCTTGAAAAGCAAGAGTTGAAAAGAGGCAGCTGCTTTTCTAAAGAGCAAGAACAGCTATGACAGGACATGACAGAAGAATCTATTACTAATTTTTGTTTGTGGCCCCTTTCTCCTGTTTTTCAAAATGCTGGGGGTGATGCGCTCACCCCCAGCATTTTGTTCATCTCTAAAACTCTTCCTCAGTTTTGTGGAACCTGGAAAGCACTACCATTGCAAGGGCCATTTTGGGGTCAGGACTTCAGCCCTCATGGTTAAAAAAGGCAGACTGGCTGGTTTGGAGCAAACAGGTTCCTCTAAAGCAGGGGTGTTGAACTTCGCATGTCGAACAAAGTCACTGATTACCTCACCCTCAAGCAGAGAGAGGGGACTAATCAGTGAAATCAGCTGGTGGAGTTTTTGGTTGGGATGAAAACCTGCAGTCTCTTGGCCCCCCATGACACCCCTGCTCTAAAGAGTTCCTGTGTTCTGGGGACGGTTCCTGTGGTTGCAAAGGGGAAATAGACTCCACTACTACTGTATGTTAAAGACTGATCTCTCTACAGACTTTGGTGCTGTTTATTTGCACCAGTCAGTATGGATGCATCTTTAATGCATTATCTTGGGGTTTCCCATTTGTTCCCATCGGCCAAGTCATCAACTGATGCTTCCTTGGTTAGCAAATAAACTTTCAGGATCTTTATCCATCCTCGGAATACCTTTGCTTTGAAGTCATATCTCAGTCGACAGATATGTGTAAATTTGTCTTAGAGGACACAAGATCAGACATGAACACATTGAGAGAATCTCTGCAGTTGTCATGGCAGTTGTCTTTTCTCCCCATCTCCAGTTTCTCTAAAATAAAAGTCTCATATGCATATGAGACTTTACCTCTCTTTCTCTCTCAATTCTTCCATTCCCATCTCTTGCTCTCTCATTTATTCCTTGTCTGTGTCTTTTTCTCGCCACTCTCTCTGTCCTTTTTTATCTCTTACAGTATGTTTCCCCCTCCTCTCTCTGCCTCTCTCTCTTTTCACACTCTTCACATTGGAAAGAGATGAGAGAGGAGTCAGAGATTGAGTGGGGCTGTGCTGAGCTGTGCTCTCTGTTTCTGCTCAGCACTGTGTGTGGGTGTGTGTGTCTGTGTGTCTGTGTGTGTGTGTGTGTGTGTGTGTGTGTGTGTGTGTGTGTGTGTTGCACGAGCATGCACGTGTGTGCCTGTGTGGTGATTCTGCATATCCAAGCTGGTAAACAGGAGCTTTTCATTTTTCACACTATTATCTGGACTGACTGGTGGGCTCCATGTGGCAAAGCCTAAACATCGACTGAGAAGTCCCATTCATATCCTATAGATACACTCACAACTTGCATTGCAACCAATATCTGTCATTGCATATAAACATTTATTTTGTGCTTCCCTGGTGTTGGCTTTGATATAAGCTTTGGCTGATATATTTATCTCTCGCCATTTTCAGCAGCCTGTAAAAAGAATTTTTGACGACATGAAATACTTCCTCAGCTGAGGTGATGTAAATGTGTCTATAACACGGTTCAGTCTCTCCATTTTAAGATCCACAGAGCTACACAGTCTTTTTGGCATCTCCTGTAATTAATGCCAGAGGCAACTGACCATCATAATCAATCAAGCAGTGAAGGATTGGAGAAGAAGAAGGAGGGCTTTTTTCTTCTCCTGTTCGGTAAAGCTGAAAGCTCAGCTCCTTTACATGGCTAAATTACTCCTGGTAACTTGTATTGACATATTTATTTTAATTACTATAATTTCCAAAATACAATAGCATATTGTGAGGACTGACACAAAAACCAAGTATCAGAATCGCTTTATTCACCAAGTATAATAAATGTGGCATTTTATTAAAGTGTATGGATAACTGTGGAGAAATTTTGTTGTTGCAGCAGCAGAGCATGTTTTTCATGCTAAAGCAGAATCAGAGACACTCTTATTTTAAATGGAGACAGCACACCCTGCACCATTTTGAAATGCCCCCAGGCAGTAAGACCACAGCCTTACTCTGAATGTGGAGTTGGTTAAATCTAGCCTTTTGGTGCATGAATTATCATTTGCTTTCCATATTTAGGAACACTGTGAAATTTTATACAACACTGAGTCTTTTTTCTCTTCCGTAATGGCTTAATGCCAAAGAAAAACAACAATTTTCACACAAAAAGGTTTGTACGCATGCGCTGCCCACACAGCAAGGTTACAACATCTTGCCTTGCGGCAGGCCGTGTTGTTACCATGGTAACTGTAAGCCATTTGTGTCAAACTCAAGGCCCGCTGGCCAAATCCGGCCCCTCGCAAATTCTGATCCAGCCCTCATATCAGTTTAGGTTCTCAATTATTTTTGGCCCGCCGGTAGTAGCCGTGGTCTGCACAGTGACGTACGCCCTCTGCACCGATCCAAACCGACGTGGGCGCCTCCAGCACACCTGCAAGGTAGCAAGCTAGCTAACACAAAATGACTCAAAAAAGAAAAGTTGATACTGAAGGCAGGTAATTTCAAGAGCTGGGAAACTGAGTACTCCATTTTCAAAGAATATAATTTGCGTCGTCATATTGAAACCACACAAGCTGAGATATGAAGCCCTGGACGGGGAACAAAGGCTTTGGAAGGTCGCCGAACTGAAAAGAGGCATGCAACTTCAGCTTTTTCTTCGAGCAGTTTTTTTCTTCATAGCAGAAGAAATAGCCAAATCAGGAAAGTTATTCACAGAGGGGGATTTTTCCAAAAAACTTTATGCTAAAAGTGTGTGATATTGTATACCCCAACCGATGACAAGCATTTGCAAATGTCAGTCTTGCCAGAAATACCATGGCCAGTAGCTAGCTGCTGATTTGCTATCACAACTCAAAGATAAAGCAAAAGAACTTGTTGCTTACTCCATTTCTGTGGATGAAAATACGGCTAGGACAGACACAGCTCAGCTGGCGATTTTCATCTGTGGAGTGGAGACCCAGTTGTCCACTACTGAGGACCTCTTGGACTTAAAACCAATGCACAGAACAAGCACAAGCCAGGACATTTTCAAACAGGTGGAGGGGTGCCTAAGTGAGGTTTTATGTGCAGCCAGTAGCATGCCAGAAGGCTGTATGGGACAATGGGACAATGAACGTCCCACACAACCACATAGTTGTGATATTTATGTCTGTGAAACAGGCTATGTGAAAGTTATGGAAACTTGTGTGTGTCCCTCAATGAAATTGAGTTGAAGTGCATGCATTTCCATTTTTTCCTTTACCTGGAGTGTCGAGCAAGCTAACAGTTGTCTTGTTTCTCTGGGCTGGCAGGGTTGTTGTCTGTTGGATCAGTTTTTTTATTTACTGGTATTCAATTGTCTCAATCACACACAACACATCACCAGCGCCAGATGTTGTTTAACATCCCTCAGTTTGCACTGATGCTCCGCCACGCTTGACTGATTGTTGTGGTCAAAGTTTTTGAGTCATTGCTTCAGAGGTGTAACTGCTGGCCTCTGCTACATCCAAAAAGCTCAAAATTATATTAATTTGTCCATAAAATCTTATCCCACATCACAGGTGACCATTGCAGATCACAGTGTTGAGTTGTCTTCTCAAAGTGGAAAGGTTTTTAGGTCTGAAGTGAGAGTGAAGCTTGTTTTCTTGTCTGAAAAAATGAAAGTATAAAGGGGCTTTCAGACAGGATGCAGTTTTTGCTACACTTACTGTTGGGTTCAGTGCAGATCTAAGCAGACATTCTGTGAACTCACTGAAGTGCATGCAAAATAGGCGCAGTTCCCACCATTATGTAACATTACAGAGCATACACACGGAGCATCAGTGTCACATATATGTGTCTCTGCTGTTCTCCCAAGGTCTCAGTACAAATGGAGACTGGTGTCATACAATCTGAGCAATTCAGGCCGAGCCAAAATCAACTGTTACTGCATTTTTTTTTTTTCATTCATTTTGACCATGGTTGATTTCCCAGCTTGTATCCCTTTTCTGCACAAAGAATTTGCCACAATCTGATGCAAAAAAGTTCACCTTTCTACATTTTAGGTTAAACTCTGGGCGACCACACAGTGCAGATTCATCAGTGCACAGCATAAGCCTTTGGAAATAATGGGTTCCAGCGTGCAGGGCCTCCACTGTCACATCCTATCTGAAAGCCCTTTTAGTGCTGTCTATCTGATGGTGGCAGTTTCAGTGGTCTACCAGGTCTTGCTAAATTGTCAGGAGTCCTATTTTCTCTATATCTTGCAGTATTTTTAACCTCAATTTTGGAAACTCCTGCCCGCCCTCCCCCTGAAAGGATGGAAAAGTTAAAGAGGCAGGGTGCACAAAAGTAAAAAAAAAAAGGGCTGCTGAAATAGTGATAATGATGTGGAGATTTTGTGTAATTTTCTCTTGCATACGGTATATGTTTTCTGCATTCATGTTTCTCATCAAAAAGTAAACAGTCTAAGCTGGATGGCCATTTGACTGGAAATTGTCTAGTCTCTAACTTTTGCACCGTAGCGCTGATAAACATAAATGAAACTCACATAGTAGAATTGTATTTCAGCATTTCTACATATGGAATAATGGACTGACAATTCTTGACATCTGCTCCCAACAGATGCCTAATTCCGTATGTGGACAAATAACATATAATGTACTTTGATCACAGCAGCGACAGATGGACATCGCAAATGTTGACTAATGCTGCTTAGCTTGGAACATGTTAAATGATAGCAAACATTGTTATTGTCCATAAGGCACACAATTATGTTCAGCATCAGCTGACTGAATGACGCAGATATTGTTCAGCTAGGAAAATGAAACCCCAAACACACTTTTTTTTTTTTCAGTAAATGAACCTTATAATGAAATACTTCCATCCTTGTATTAACCTTGATCAGATATTGTTACCCTCCTTCAAATCTTGACCTTAAAGTGGCTATTCCACTTTATCTGTCCTCAAGTTCTCACACTTCCAAAAGCTAGTGTAATATTGCATACGTATTTTTGTTATGATATAGGGGAAGCAGTTGGCACTTTTAGCTACCTGCTTGCATCATGTGTTTTTTGACAGTGTTTTCCATAATGGGGCACATGGCACAAAATGGAGTGCTAGATGTCATGACCAATGTCATCCATAGATTGTCAGCACCAAACGTAACATTCACCGTTAAAAGAAAAAAATCATACAACCACCACCTACAGTGAGGTTATGGAGGGGCGGCAGTAAAGTAGCTGACACCTTCAGACAGATATTACAGTGTCATCTGTGTGTGTGTGTGTGCCTGCCCTTGTGCGTGTGTAGGGGAACAGATGTCACAGGAGGATGTGATGCAGAGTGATTGATCGATGGCTTGCTATATATTTATGCAGCTGTAAGTGTCAAGACTGTCGTTTGGGTTGTCAGAGTTGTCCTTTGGAAATGATGTTAAAATGTCACTTTTTGTTTTTTTAAGTAGCAAAGATTCAGTCTTTAGATTAGCATTCACTGCAGCTGTAGTAACAAAACCTGGTATGCAACTTGCATGAAACACAAGGGCTTTGAACCTTTCTTGTGTTCTTTTTTTCATCCTGCAGTGCTTCACAGAAAATAATTGGAGACAGGGTAGTCCCAGCGAATCCCTGAGTATGGTACGAGGTTGGCATACAGTGACTTAAAGGATATGTGGGGGTGACAGAACAATCCAAACATCTTAAAATGTCAAAGTTGACCAGATGCAGGTAGTTAGCATATTTTGGGATTTTAGTTGTTGCTATTTTTATATAGTTACATAGAAATTTTCCATTTCACATTAGTTTTACACACTAGAAAGTTTAAATTAAAAAATATTACTTTTAATGCATTCTTTCAATGTGTTCAATGCAAAATTAAAGGATAGCTAAACCCTAAACCCAGATCTGTGTAAGGCCTTACGTCTACTGGTGAAAAATCTTTGGTGTTAGGTGATGCCACCACAGATCAGCCAATAGAAGATGACCAATTTACTCTACCTGTCACCAATAGATGTAATGCCTGTAGGGAGTAGGGCCCTCTTGGTATCATAAGTTCTTCTCACACATGCACTGCAACCCTGAGCTTACCTGGACTTTACCCAAAAGAGCTGTATGTAAGAATGCAAATGTCCAGATTAGCTGGACCGGACATGAAACAGACTTTACCCTGCTACCTCCCTGTAAGTATGTATAATGTTTGAGTCCATGTGTGAATAGAGCAGGTCACTGTGTGGAGAATTCACAGCAAGCGAGTGGGTGTGTTGATGATGTTTCTATCATGCCTCCTGCATGCTCTACCCAGGCATGACCCCTTGCCCAAACCAAACAGAGCATTTCTATGAGGTGAGAATGCGACTCCTGCTGTGTGCTACATGTGTGCATGGGCAACTCCCGACAATGTCTGGAGTTCATGTGAGAAAATGGCAATCCACTTGCAGACTCTACAACAGACTCTGACCTCAACCACGGTGTTTTTGGCATGCATTACATAACCAGTGATAGTGTTGGCAACACCCTCATTTTTGGTTTGAGAACAGCAGATTACAAGGGTTCAGCTTACAGGACAGAGGATTTAGGCCAAACTTACGCCGTTGACTGTCTATGTTGAAATGGACTGTCTCAAACTCACCTCCTTTGTCTCCATTGACAGAGAAAGCCAGAGTGGATTAATAAAATGAATCAAACTTAATAAAAAAAAATGTTATTAACTATTTTTAACACCCAGGCACATTGAAAATTATTTTCGAGCTACTTGGAAACACAAGTGAGAAAAACCACAGTTGTCACTTTCTGACCAAGCAAGAATGCCAGACATTTTCTAACACTTTTCAACTAAGAAACTGGTCACTGTGAATAATATGTACTGGAATGTGGACAGGATGGACCAAAAAAAAAAAAGGGCAAGTCATGTCCGACAGCTATGACTCAGCTAAAATGCAGCTAGCTTGACAAGTTTTCTAACAAATCACTTGTGGTTAGTTCAAGTAAACCTGTTGGTTTCAGGTTACAGTTGACAGTAGTGAAAACACACATCCATACACAGGGATAAATGTACTGACAAACACTGGGAAAATCATGATGGAAAATGAGGAACATGATGCAACACCCAGATTCAAAAAAATATAGCACATTCAATCCAATCTTATGGCACAAATAAACACTGAGGGAATCACAGAAGTCACACACGCACATACAGTGTGATCTTTCACCCAGGTGTGAAATTGCCAACTTCTCAGCAGTTGGAATAATCAGGGCTTAGTATGCAAACAGCACCACTTCCCTGATCCCGCAAACTGTTACCAGGAGAAAGAGGGAGAGAGTGGGAGACATGTGGAGAGAAAGGGAAGAGGAGGAAAGATAACAGAAAAGGAGAGCAAATGTGTGTTTGAGAGACAGAGGACGGAGAAACCATATAGGAGGGGAAAAAACGAGGCAAGGGAAAGACGAACTCTCCTCGACTAATAACTGACAACCACTGTTAGGCGCTCCGGGAAATTAATATTAATAATATGCTGCGTGCCTTGCATTGGAAACCAGCATGGAGGTTGTGGGCACTTTAAAAATTGCATGACTGTTTTTAATGGTTATATATACTAGTGAAGGACAGTAATATTTAAAAATATTGTATATGCACTCTAGCGAGGAGAGAGAGAAAGAAGGAGAGAGAGAGAGAGAGAGAGAGACACGTTTTTTTTAATGCACTTTTGCTCCATTATTAATTGCTTGAAAAAAATGTCATTTTGTGTTCAAACGTGCATATTGTGTTCTGCTGAACAATAGATAAAGCTAAAGTTAGAAAACTTTGTCTGCAGTATGAATGAGGGATGGATTTAGGGTAAATACATACAAGTGTATTTGTATGTATATGTACTATAAACATGCTGTTCCAAAAAGCCAGCAATCGGCCTCTAATCATTAATTTTACTTGACTGATGTAAGATGTGTGGAGTTATGAGTGGTTGTTCACAGACTCATCTCTAAATGATTGCTTGGATGATCTATCAAGTGATCCATCCATCCAGGTCATTCCACTTTCCACAGTGCCCATCTGCATGTGAGGAGCTTTTAGTGGTAATGATCTGATGACCTGATGTTGGAGTGCAGAATTGGTGTTCACTCTTTCCACAAATAAAAACTCCAGTGGCCAGTGTAGGGGTTAAGTTAAATTCATGCCTGGGGCAAAATAGCATTCATTTCTGAATACTGTCAAAAAGTCGTGAGGATCGCTTGCTCGGTTGGCATGTCATCTGACAGCTTTGACTGTGGCACTGAATGTGGTGCAGCTTGAAAACTGTAAAATGATAATATGACTATTTGTGAGATGTTATCCAACTAGGAAAACCTTGGCATCCTCTTTTCATTCATTCTTTTAGTTTGATTAGTGGAAACTCCAAATGGAGGCGTGCAGATGCTCCAGATTTATACACGAAGCAAGAAAATGGAATTAGTGTTTAATTAAAGCAAAGGGATTGCAGTCATCATGGAAAATGTAACACATTCAAATGTTACCAATAATATACTGTATAGAATTTGGCACAATCTCATTTTTATATATTTTGGCACAGACAATAGCCTTGATAATTAACTGATAGCACAGCCTACTTTTACTGCTACTGGCATAGTGAAATCCCTCAACTAAAATGTTAACCATATTTAATGGATGTCCTTGACAATGTCACATTTATTTCAGAATTAATTCTGCTAATTTACATATTAACAAGTGTGATGCAACATTTCATTCAAGATCATGTAAGAATGTTGCTTCATTTGTCTACAAAAAAAAAAAAAAACCTTTTTCACCTTTTTCATGAGGAGCATCACTGATTAATGAAGTACAACTCAAAATAGCTCCAGCACAGGAAACACTGACTATGAAACTATGCCACTACTGAAATATATTTGATGAAATGAGCTGAACACCTTCCCTGACCTGTTCTCCAGGCTCTCCCCCTGTCTCATTTCTCCTCATCACTCTTTCTGTCCTCTTCTCCCTGATTTGCCGCAGGTCAGTGTCTCTGTCAGTGTCACTCTTCGTTCTTGGAAAACTTTTATTCGGCAAAGAGTCTATCACTGGAACAGGGAGGGCACGAGATTTTTACCCCTGTCCCCACCTCCACCACCCCTTCCACCTCTAATTAATGATAAAATTAGGCCTCTGTGATATATCAATATATCTATATCGTCACATGACACTAGAAATGTCTGGGATTTTGGATAACGTAATATCATGATCTAACGTAAGTGTTATCTTGTCCTGGTTTTAAAGGCTGCAACACAATAAAGAGATGACCAGAACTTATTAAACCATTGTATCTGTCTCTTTTATTTGCCTCTACTTACTTGGCCATCATATCCACTTTAGTAGCAACTGTTTATCAAAAATCTCTTGTATTTAAATATCTTATGAAAACACCAACAGTCATCTCTACAATATCGTCACAATATCAATATTGAGGTATTTGGTCAAACATATCAAGATATTCGATTTTGTCCATATTTCCCAGTCTTAGTTAAAATGAACATAAAACTCGAACCACACTTGTTACCATTAAATTGACATATTGGTGTGTCTTAGAGGGAGTGTTTTGAGCCATTTCCTTTCCTCCTTTCCTCCCTTCCTGTCCTTTATCTCACTGTGAATGTCAAGGTGAAGCCAGTTCCACGTTCCACTTCCAACCAATCAGATTTGAGGATGCAAAGGGAGGGTGGGGTGGTACTGGTGGTGGTGGAGGGGGGTCCCCTGTGGTTGCCATGACGCTGGCTGTTATTCTTCAAAGGAGGAGCAGTACTTTTGAAGTTTCAGTACAAAGGTTCTCCTCTTCTGCTTCACTCCCCTTCTCCTCCTATCTCTGTCTGTCTCCCTCATGCACACACACACACACATACACACACATAGACATATATACTTTTATATATATAGAAAACAACAGCTGGACATGCAGGTGATGTAGTTTGTGTAAAGTGTGTTGTCTGATGTGGGGTCACTGAGGACCTGTCTGCATGATTTGAGAAAACTCGGTGAAGCTTGCCGAGTTACAGGACACAAAGTGAAGCTGGCTGCACCGCACAGATGGTGTCTCTGTTTGTGGGATTATGTGTGTGTGCATGTGTGTGTTGCGCATGCAACCTTGCTTGCATTTAGCTGTGTGTGTGTGCGAGCGAGGCAGAAAGAGATATATGTACCGAATGGCACGTTTTGACTGGGAAATTCTCTTTCATGTTTTACTGAAGGATAATGGTGATGGTGATGATGGTAATTATGGTAAAAGTTAGACATAAATGATATAGAATTTCCTCAACAAGCTCATTCAAGGTAGATGATTTCTCTTTGCGTGAGCCAGAGGGAAGAGAGGGATGCATTTTGACTCGAAATCCCTTCAATCATGCGTAGTGATCAGTGCACCTCCGTGAGAAAATCACTGATTATTGTGCATGTTAAAGCAGCTCTCATGGCAATGGCAGTTCAGTGGTTGTCAAAGTGGTTTCTGGGAACCCCCGGGGGTCCTTTAAGGGGTTCCAAGGACTCCCCAGCAAAATCAGGAATACTTTAATATCCCTACAGTATAATTTCATTCACAAGAAATTACCCCAGTTGTTCCAGTGAATGTATAAGAGTGACTATTCTAATCACAGGTCTCACTCTCACGACAAGTATCTCTCCATGCAAAGTGTAGGCATTATAGAAAATCATCAGCATAAATCCTGCCATATGAGGCATGTTTTTCTTCTATGTGGAGATTTCAAACATGAAAATATTTGAGAGGCCCTGACTCAGCGCCTGATGTCGATGAGGCGAACGCGCACATGATTCATTGTCACCATACTGTTGCTTACCTGATGATTTGCTTTTGACAGAGCACATCTGGGGTATTTTTGCATGATGAAACAGCATGGTTATTGTTGTACTGTAGCATTAGATCCTATAATTAGAACGAAACTGATTCTGTTTCCGTGGCTATTGTTCTCTGCCTCTCTGCAAAGCTGCCTGGTAACGGTTTATTTGAGGCAAAAAACGGGATGGGACGGTGTATCTAATTCAGTTTTTCCCCTACACAACCAATTTGTGACATAAGCTTAGCCTGCAACCAGTTCCTGCTGCTCTCTCTGCTGTCTCTCTCTCTCTCCTCTCTCTCCTCTCTCTCCTCTCTCTCTCTCTCTCTCTCTCTTCTCTCTCTCTCTCTTTGTTCTCAATGTCACTCTGCCCCTCACTGTCAATCCTATCTCTTCCCTTTTTTGACGCTGGGACTCTTGCATTGTCTCTATCTCTGCCTCACCGTCTTTCTGCCTGTATATATTTGCCTGGCTCTCACCTTACACAGATAGAGCACATCTCATTTTACTGCTGTAGTGAATGCTTGGTCCTCAGGTAATTTGTGTGTTTGTGTGTTTGTGTGTTTGTGCACGTGCATATGTTTATGCATGTGTTTGACAGTGTGGATATTGCTGTGTGATTTCTGACTGTCCAAACCCAATCAAAATGTACATCCTACTGCTGAGAAACAGACCTTCTCCATATGTAGAGATAGCTGCATGTGTTTTTTGTGATTTTATGTGTGTGAGTTTTGGTGGGAATCTTTATCTTTTCGATTCAGTTCGTGACTCACTGTTGGTGACAAGTTTTTCTAGTATTGGAACAGTTCAATTCAATTTGGATTTGTAATACATGATTGAAGTCAATGATTTTATTCATTAATTTTAGCCAAATTTTACATCTACGTGCACTATTGTAAGACTCTGCATTGTCTTCTGAAATGTGGGGGGAAAAAAACAGACGAACGAAATATTTAAACATAATCAGTTCAAAAAAGCATTATTAACAAAAATAGCTGCATTGTTTAGTACTCTGGAGCACCGTGTCCTAACAGCATGTTAGTGTCCATCTCGTCTCAAAGGAAGCTCTCTGTTCACACTGAAACCGTAAGAATTTAAATTAAACCATGTACATTTTTTCGACAGAGGTTCAACTCAAAATGATGCGCTACGCTGCATTGTGTCGCTCCTGGCCAGTCAGGACATTCCAATAGAAAATAGAGCAATCAAACTGATTTTGTCACTAACGATTGCTCCCATTGCATTCAGTTTGGACAGTGTCAGGTCGACACAATGTGAAATCTTTTCAATCAGTTCAAAGCATTTCATATTGATTCAGGCTGAGGTTAGACCCATCCATTCTATTTATTTCTTTTAGCAGATATATTTAGTCCTTTGACAAAGCACTATGAATGGCAACAGAGTGGCGTTGTCCATCGGCTGGAGGACTCGGATTCAAGCCGCAGTGTCAGCAAATGGCCTGCTGAAGTTCCATTGAGCAAGACAATATCCCCACCGGCTCCAAGGGTGCTGTTCTGAAGCTGACCCTGACCTCTGATGTCCCTGTGGAAGTGGACAAGCAAAAAGACAGTTTTCCCTACAGGGATAACAGTATAGGCTGAGGTCAATGTCTGATCAGTTTGTCCCCATTAATGTAGTTAAGATCAACATAGGAAATTTCTCTGACACACAGTAACATTAGTTTCACATATGGTGTTTTAGGTTAGAGGCAAAGATGTTCGGTGATGGAGGTATAACTGCATTACTGCTGCACAATGGCTCCATTCCCCAAGCAATTGTTTGGAAAATTCAAATTGTGTTCCCTTCTAAACCATCCAAAAGGCACAAGGAACATTTTGAAAACCTGTTATTTGAGAGATTTTAGTGTTGAGTTGGAGTGCAGGGAAGCAATGCCAGCCTTTAGGCAGCAAATACTGAACATTTAAAAAGACACAATGAAAGAAGTGAAAGTAGGTAAGACTAGGAAACCCCTGGGGACAAGTAAGACAACAGGAACCAAATGACATGAAAATTCAACACAAGGATCAATGGTACGCTTACCATCCATTAATAACAAGTATGTGGAAAAACAATTGTAGTAGGTATGTCTGGTAAGTCTCACTGACTCACATCCTCAATTATGATATGATAAGTCTGCAATTTTATATTGGAGACAAAAATAAAAATGAGTCACCCACTGTCATTGAACATTTGTGTATGCTAAATGTTGGAGCAAAAAGATTCCAGCAACACTGAAAGCAAAATTAGAAACACACACACACACACACACACACACACACACACACACACACACACACACACACACACACTTTATTGTGAAAACCAACACATTTCAGCAGAAAGCCTCCTATTTTGCCTGACCTGTTTATGCACCTTGCAAAGAGATGAAGCTGTGCCAGACTACCAGCTCTACTACTATATTCCAAATGTTTGCATGGAGTCCCAGAGTGAATGATCACCCAGCAGCATATGGATGATTCTCATCACTTAATGATGTTCACTGGGCCATTCTTCTAAAAATTCTGTGTATTCCTGTGAGAAACATTCCTCTACAGCAAGCAAAGCCAGGGAGACCCCTGTCCTGCATCCTGTGAAGTCTCCAACAGCTACCAGTGTACACATTTCTCAAAACAGGACAGGGTATAATCAAATGGTGAGGCTTGCCGCGGTTGGCAAATATCAGGGGATGCAGACGACATGGTGGGACGGAAGGAGTCATTAGGTTGTCAGCGAGTCTGTGAATCCATGTGCTGAGAGGCTGCATAGAAAGACAAAGAGGAGGCAGAGAAGAGGACAGAGTGTGAGAGCAACAAAAAGACAAGATGGGGAAGAGAAATAGAGTGTAATGCTTGTTTGCACGCAAAGCTGGCATTTAGGCCTACACCACCATGGTTTGATTCACTAGAGCTACTCATATTAAACATGGATAAACTCAGGGAATTGTGAGTCACTCTGGATAAAAGCATGCACCAAAGGTGGAAGACATAAAGTAACTCTCCTAACCTTGCTGGAATAAATCTTGCACCATCCCAACACAAAGAGTATAACTACTCTACTTTGATGTGTGAACACATTTTCAAGAAATGTGTCATTGAGATATGTTTGGAATTGTCTTATACTGAAACAATCAAAATGTAATTTCTCATTTTCAGTTTGAAAGCACAAAGCACTGTTTGTAATTGCATAGGACAACCAAGTGTGTTAATTTTTTTCTAACACAGCAAGGTAACAAAATTCAAATGGATGATGTCAGAAGACTGAGGTCGCCCTGTTGTGATGGGGTTCCTTTCAAAATGACAAATCCAACATTTGGAAAACAGTGATGCTAACTGTGGCATACTGACTGCTGACATCAAAATAAAACTTATCACAGAAAACATTTAAAGAATACATCAGATTTTTTTAAAGACTGTATTTAAAGAATACATCCGATTTTTTTAAGACTACACCCCCATTAAAACATGGTCAGGCATGATTTAAAATCATATACTGCACAATTTTAACAATCACTTTACACTGAGGAGCTTACCACTTGAGCTAGGCATTATGGACAAATTCTAATATTATGATATCTTTGATTGAGTGCCTTGATATCAGTATTGTAACAGTATTTTAGGAATGACTATTCACTATAGGGGTGTTTTTAGATACTTAAGATACTTAAACACAAGATGACCATCACTGCTGTCATAAGTCTTTAACCACATCAGATTTTTTTAAACAATCATTAGCAATGTGGATATGCTGACCAAGGATGTAGAGGAGAATAAGTTAAGATTGGATCCCTTTAACATCATACAAACCAGGAAAAGACCACACTTGTGCTACATCACAGCATTACAATATCCAAAATCCCAGACAATATCTAGCCCCATACCACGATATTGATTCAATACTGAAATATCACCCAGCCATACTTACCACTGTGTTGCAGCTTCTCACAGAGCTTCACTACAGTCCAGTGGGGGAATCATAAAAGGCTTCAAAATCCATAGATCCATCCACCTTTTTGAAAAGGGGGAGCTCACAGTATAGTCACATGTGAAGTTATCTTGCAGCTGTTACCTACAATAGCATTTTCCTCAGTAAATAAACTTGCAGCATGAAAAGAAGAAAAAAATCTGCAGGAGCACAACATTTGGCATACTTGTAGCCAGGAAAACAGATTTGCCAATATGCAAAATAGTCATTATATTTCCTGACAGAAAGTATGATTTGTTTAAATATATATATATATATATATATATATACTGTGAGGTTCCCATTTTAAAAAGGAGATGTACTAGTTTTTGGAGGTTTAAGTGATTACACAATTGAGAGGCTGCAGCACAAAGCTAAGTTCCTCATTACTAGAGGAATCAGTGAAGTTGGGGTCTGTTTCATAATGATGCCAGATTTTAATGAGGTCTGCATTGAAAATAGTAATAATAATAATAAAAATAACAACAACAATATGCAAACCTATCCTTTAGTAGCAGTTATTTCAAGACTTTTGCCAAGTGAAATCTCAAAATGATATACAGTGTTTTGGAATGAGTCTCTTAATTTATCCAGAAGGAGCTTGTCCCAGTGACCATAATTTCCATTCCAGCTGAGGGCAATATTGCTAATCTCAGTAGCTTCAAACTTTTAAACGTGTGCACCATGGCTTTTAGAATATACTGTGGCCTGGGGCTGCTGTCATCACCAGCTCCTGCTGAATGAGAATTTCATCATCTCAATTGCAAAAAGAAGAGTCTTGCAATTTCATGCCTATCATTCCTGCCCTCTGGGTGAGAGGGCATCAGCAGACACGCTGTCGGAGCTCAGTTTATTTAAGTTGAGAAAGAGGACCCTTTGATGTTGCAGCTGAAGAAAAGCTAGACTTTCTGAAGCTTGGCAATGAATGAAAGCAAGCTTGAAGTATACAAAATATCACAGCTGTGTGGCAAAAACCTAGCATCTCAAATATGTCAAGTTCTCACTAATTATGCAACAGACAATATTCAAAACAAACAGCCTACCATTTAGTTTGATGACCAACCGTTTCATAGCACAGATTTTTAAGGTTATGCATAGTACTAAAAATCCAAGAAAAAAAAACAAAAAACATACTTCTGACCAAACTATCAGCTGTTGCTAAGTGGTTGGCAACATGATGCAGCTTGTAGAGAATAACATCATTAACTCCAACATTGTTCCTATAAGCAAACTGCAATGGATACTGAGAAAATGAGACCTGCCTGCTCAAAATCTTTCTAAACATTACATAATGTGTGAAGTTAAACCTCTAGGTCAAAGATCCTTCCGTTCACACTGCATTTCTTAGGAATAGGAGCTAAGCATGAGGTTTCCCACCATAAAGGTTAGGGTTAAAAGTTAAGGAAAAGAAAAAAAAAACAAAAGAAGGATTCCAATTAAAATATTCTTATGGAAGTCATAAATAAGTGTTCAATAGGGATACTTATTTAGGGAAACTCATGCTGCATACCAAGGAAGCTCTAGACCCATGTGATCTTATACTTATATTATGTTGCTGTGCGGCAAGATTTTTTCATGTAAGTGTATTAAAATAACCATACATTTTGTGAACACCACACACATGAACATAGCGGCACATACTGAAAGCATGTAGCATGTTCCCTGCCTACCAGAAGCCTTCTTACTAAGCCTTTGTGTCCACATTTTCCTCTGAATTCTGTTTGAACAACTAAATGAACTGTGTGCGTCCCCGCACCACCGCCACTCAGACGAATGCGAATCCTTTAAAGGGTGTAAAATATGTATAATTATTTTTTGCTGAGCTTAATTACAGTTGCCTATTCTGAAAGGAGGGTTGAGACAGTAATTGGCGAGTAGGTCTTTTTTCATCTCAGCCGGTGGAGGAAAAATTGCTGCAGCTAAAATGAGCATCCCAGCTCCATGCAGAGGAGTGCGAATGAAAAGGAACTAGGCAGAGAACAGTGTGGTAAACTTGATTGTATGTATGCAACATGAGGGGTAACGTATGGGAGACTGGAGAGAGGCTGAGGGTTATGAGTTTCCAGGCTGCCTGTGTGGCTAGTGAACATCTTGCTTAGTCATTTTTTATCTCCTTTTTGCTGTAATGTTTTGATCTTAAAGGAAGACTCCATACAAAAAGTATTTCCATAAAGAGAAAGCCTTTGAAACCTTCTTCATTTATTTATAGTTTTCCATCTTGTATTCATGATTTTTTTTTTTTTTTTTTTTTTTTTTTAACATTGGCAGAACCAAGTAGTTTCATGGAACACAAAAGAGTGATGAATGACTGGTTAGACCATTGCCATTTAAGTAAAATATTTTCTGGCAAACAATAATTGAATTTGTGAAGATGTATAGATTATTTAATGGATTAATAATGCATAGATTAACCACTGCAGATGCTCTTCATAATATAAAGCATTATGAAGTGAGAGGTAACTGACTGATCAACCTGAATGTGGCTCTTGATGCCCTCAGGACACAGATGAGAGAAAAATGTGGGTTTGATGTTTTTTTTAAGTTAAATAATCAAATTGTTCAGGCAGTAGCCTGAAATTCACCCCCTTCTGTGTTGCTACTGTAGCAACTCTGGAAGAGCACTACCTACTGCCAACTGAGATATCCTTTTTGGCATGATGATAGCGTCATTGCTTGGAGAACATGAGGCCCTTCTGACAGCAACATTGGTGACATCCCGGGTTTGTGTCTGGTCCCCTTCAGATGTTACAATATATTACGTCTGATTGGCAGAGCTGACTGCACAGGCTCTTGACTTTTATACCAGCTCTGCCTGTGTCTCAGGAAGAAGCCAGAGTAGACTGGCATTAAGAATATGGGTGCACTGATGAAAGCTGGCTTCCGACTGCACTGCGGGAACAAACATCAGAGGCTGCATCTATTTTTCTCCTACGTCAGTGGTTTGAATCCAGGAAACTTTGCAGGAAACCGAACACCTGCCAGTCTGCCAAATGAAAATCTGAGAGTTCAGCCAACAGTTAAATCTTGGTATCAAACTTCATAGCCACCCTCCTCTGTTGGGAACCGTGGTCTAATGTCTGCTCAGTGCTTCTAATTTGCTGTGGTTCTGCGAGCTGCACAGCCAGGTGGGTCACAAACCAGGAGTCAGGGTGAACAGAGTAAGATGAAGAGTAGGGAAAAGTGGCCTGTGAGGTTGGGTTGCATGCTCAGCTGCATGCAGAATAGTTACATCCTCACTCTTTATCTTGCATTCTCCCTCTATTTATTTATTTCCCTCATTAATTCTCAGTGTTGCTCAGTGACCTGGTGTGTACCTCATGTCCCTTCAGGGAGCCGCCTGAAAAGTCACATTTGAAAAGCTCTCCAGCCTCTTTTCAACTGTGAATGAGCGCACTCCATGGCAGGAGGCCTCACTAATTGGACCTAGAGAGGTTGAGGCCGAGACGAGGCGGCTCTGTCAGGCTCCGCTTGGGCTCTGAAGGGAGCGTGGGCTGGAGCTCTCATTTACAATATTGAATGGTGATTTGTAGTAAGAGGTCTGGGAGCTGCTTGCCTCAGCCCACAGTTAATGAGAGGAAGGAGTGCACACAAAAGTGAATAAGCAGGAACACCTTTTTAGAGAAAGTGAAGGTGGATGAAATGTTTGTGAGAAGGAGGGACAAAAGAGAGGGACAAGAGAGACAAAAAGTGAGTCAGAAGGAGGTTCTTTTGGTTATCCAAATGTCACCTGAATCTAGTTATTTTAACATCTTTCGCACAGGAACATAGATCACTCTTGCCCAATGCACAGATGATGTCTTTGATGTCTTTCATTTGATGTGCTGGGTGGTTTCAGCGACATCAGATCTTCACCAAATTATGATGCTCTGCTGACAAAAGGAAAAAAGTGGAAATCAAATGCTTTGTTTATATTGTCTTTTAACAAAAACTTTTATAAATGAGCACATACAATGATCTGAAACAAGCAAAATTCAAATGAGATGCAGTCCATTGAATAAGTAAGGGAGGACGAAGTCAATTCAGGCCACGATTGCAGTGCGTGACCCAGTAAAGTTCATTATGTCTCTTTCCTTCAATGTCAGCTTTCCCAAATGAGAACAAAACACATCCCTCTGATCTAATTGTGCCTTGCCAGGATTTTGTCTTCCTGACACCACTGCAGATAACAACTACAGTGTGGTCCGGTGCCTTTCTTCAAAAAAATCAGGAGAAATGAGTCATTCCTAGGCCACGGAGGCAATCTGAGCCATTAGCACAGTATCACATGCAGTGCATCACTATTCCATTCAAATTTCTGCAGATACCCTTAAAACTGGCCATCTAATTTGAATGGAGAATTACATAATCTGTTTTCCAGTGTGCTGCTGTCCTCTAAAGCATGGCTTATTAGTGCAGCAGCCAGCATGTTATACATTTTACCAGCAGATGGCAATGTCAAGAGGAATGGGAGATGTCACTGCACCTCCTGGAGGCCAAACAGAGAACAGCTGTTGAATTCCATTGTAAGTTACTTGAGACTGATGTCATTTAGAGGCAGTTCAACACTACAACCTCATCACAGTTCACTTCTACTGGAAAAAAGAAAGAAAAGAAAAGCCAGTCACTTTAACTGAGCAGCCAAATAGTTGCTCTAAGGGTCATGCAGTTTAGCGACAGTATGAAGTGGCCTACCTCACACAGTGCGTCACCCAGTGTCACCAGACTGGAGACATACTGGCCTTTGACTTAAGTTGTCAAGTGCTGCTAATGTCATTTGGCTGCATCGCTGCAGTATAGACATATCTATATTATAATGCACGGATAGTTTTCCAATGTCTCACAGGCCTTACTGACTACTGTATATACAGTATGAGGTAAGCTAGATCATTCAGCATGAGCCCAAAATGGAGTTGAGAAAAAGGTTTTTGTTCATTTATGTTTTGGTTGTTTTCTTTTATTTTGTTTTTAACCTATTCAAACATGAACTTCTAGCCTAAATCTAAATCTAGTGATGATCCCAAGGTTTCCAAATAAACCAAATATGTCCCCTTGAATTCCAAATGGAATTACAGATGTTGGAGTTCATGGCAAACCCACCGGACTCATCAGTGGGTTTGTTATTACAAATGTATGCTGTGCTGCCGAGCTTTGTTCAAAACCCACAAAACTTTATTTTAAATTCTAATGGAGATCCCAAGGTTTCCAGAGACAACAAATATGTCCTGCCAAATGGCACAATGGCTTCTTGGGACTGAATATTCACTCAGTGTAAGCGTGGTGCAGCTTCAGTGAAACAGTGCAACTAGTAGATACAGAATATATGTATGTGACACTGTCATGCAATATGGAAAAAAAAAATGTTTGTTTCTCTAACTTTGAAGGTACTCAAGAGAAAAGGGAAAGTTATTGTTCAGTTATGTTTTTTCCTGTCCTCCCATTCCCCATTTCCCCCTGTATTTTTTATACTGGTACTGGTTTTTATACTGTAGTTTTTATACTGGTTTCTTGTATGGTGAGCAGAAGTGGGTCAGTGCTCTCACTGCATGTAGGGACACCAAGGTGAAGACATATCCCCCTGCTCTTTATACATTGTGCTTTCTGTGTATGGCTGGGGTGGACTGCTCAAACATTGCCAGCTCATTCTTTTTAAAACAGTGATAAGATGGCTGGAGGATGGCTGTGTCCTGTTGTGAAAAATGCATGGAGACCTTCCAGCCAATCAGAATGAAACAATCATTCAGGCCATGGCAAAAGAGGAGAGATGTTTGTTCTTTTCCACTGCATTGCTGCTTCTGTGTTTTGTTTATTTTTCTTCTGTTTTTTCTTCTCTTTCTTTCTTTTTTTTTCCTCGCAAGAACATGTCACTGATACAAAACCAGGGCGGAAATGAATGAATGCCACATATTGCCTTGAGTTTTACTTGTATGGCTACATGACCTTATTTCACCATTTACATTTATATTTACAAGTTTGGCATTTGCTCCTAGCCTGGGGGAAACCTTAGAAAAAGCTTCAGTTCGTTTCAGGCAACCTAGTGAGGAATGAGGGTACAAGCCATGGCACACTGACACTGTTGCTGTAAGAAGAGGGCTCATACAAGATACCAAATGCTAAATGCTGAGGCAGTATAGAAAGCAGGCTTTTGTTGTGCTGTGCATAAGCATTACCAATGTGAACAATTCTTTCACACCATTAAAATGCATATAACGTGCCGGTGTCTCAAACACTGAGTCAGACAGTTTGAGAGTGACAAAGGTGGAGTACACTAGAAAGAAAATATTAAAAATGAGTAGTTTTAAAGACAGGACATTGTGCAAACATATTCATCTTTAGATATAAAATTTATACTGCACTTCAGATGAATCAGCAGTGAAAAAGCCTGACTGTCATTTACTGACTGTACATGATACAGTGTCACTCCCCTTCCCTCACTGTCCTGTTTCTTGCTTTTACTCCATCTCCTTCTTTTTCACACCTCATCTCACTTTCACTCTGCTGCTCCTTGCTCACACCATGATACATAATTCATGCAAAAATACTGTATTTTGCAGGTGTTCTGGCGACTCAGCAGATTAAGACGCGCAGTGTGTATTTTCAGTATTGTCGATATGAATCTGGCTCATGCCATTTTTTACATGCTACACCCATCCTTTCTCTGTATTTCCTGGTAGTCACTACTGTGTGCTCTTTAGCAAAGCAAAGATGCCTGAATAAAACAGGAACATTGTATATTCCTTATAAATTTGAATCACAATCAAAAGTCTCAACTGCCAAGTCCAGCAAAGCTGCAGTAATCTGTGTCATTGATATTAGTGCGTGCTGGGTAATAGCCTATCAGCCAGTAGCAGTTTGCAATTTGTACTGTGCTGCTTTTTCAGAAACAATTATTAACGTGTTGACTGGAATATTGTTTGTTCACTTATACAACTGATATTGCTCTTTAAAGGCTTTTCAAAACCGTTTAAAACCGGACATGGACTTATAAACACTGGTGTAGTGTTGACTTTTACACTTACCCCCTGATTTACTTAAGCTTTCCGGTGGTGCTAATGGCATTGTGCACAACTGAACATAACTGAACTGACTGCAGATGAATTGTAGCTTTGATGGCAATTATCTGGGACAGTTATTTAACTGTACATTGTCCCTGTTAAATAAATAAACAAATAAATAAATAAAAATAAGGATATACAGGAACAAATGGGTCTTGGACATCAGCTGTCAACTCAAGGGGACAATCCATAGAACATACGCTGACTATATATGGAGTAACATATTTATATACTGTATATGCAGCCCATTCGGCACTGTATTACTATGTGTGTTCAGGCAGTGTGGCGTACAGTATGGCTGCAGCTGTACATAGTGTCCAGTAATGTGGTGACACAGTGCATCATGTGATACTTTTAATGAGTTGGATTAAAAACAAAAATAGATTCCCACATGAATGAACACTTGTCAGGGCTGCAGTTGGGAGCTGCTGGGTGGATCAGATGGGTGTAAGGGCGGCCCCCAGGCACCACAGCCAGAGATACAGATCTCCAGTCCCAGCCAAGCACAGTCCCAGATGGGTCCCTCTCTCAAAACACACACACACACATACACACACATACACACACACACACACACACACACACACACACACACACACACAGCATCAGAAGATCCTATTCAGACAGTCTGCGATAAAAGGAAGAAAATAGTCTATTTGCATGGGGATTGCATGTACATGCTCCAGCACACAAAGACATACACACACAGCTATTCTGAGTGTGTATACTGTATACACTGAGAAGTCACTGCAAGGTCGCCAGCGGTGCCCCATGTCTGTCACAGGGATCAGCAACACAACTGAGCTTTGAAACGAAACCATAATGCTCAGAGGCACTGGAGGCTTAATATGAGACAGGAACTGGATTTGGTCAATGATGCTGAGAAAAATATGGTTGGTTTTGTTTGTCTGTCTATAAACACAGTTCCTGTTTAACATATCCATAAAGTTTCATTTTACATATCCATAAAGTTTCAAACACACCCACCGTAGCAAATAAACTGAAACTTAAAGGAATAAGGAATAAGACAGGCTTTCCAATACCTTTTTCACCTCTGTACGTCCAGTGGTTCAGTACACAAGGTTATGTTAGCCATAGCCACCACACCCTACTGTGTTTTTAAAATACTCAAAACAATTCTAGTAATTTTCCAGCACTGAACATAAGCATAATAAGCATAATGTTAACAGCTAGGTGAGCCATTTTTGTGTAGAGATATGCTTTATTTAATCAGTTTTGGCAAATGCACAATGTTCACAGCTGAATAAAATCGGACCAAAGTTCAACTGTTACCCGCTAATGGCTTTAAGCATGACATGATACTGATGCTCAGTGACAAAATCAAGCATATTCAGAATCTACATTCTGCTTTCAAATACAAACCTTTGTCCTACAAAACTGTTCAACACTGTAACATTCAAGCCTACTCAGAGACATGGTGCTGTAAGTTTTCTTTACACTTGTGTTTTTGCGTATTTTACTTTATATGCTTGGGAGTGTAGCATTATTGCCTATACTGGATTGGTGGATCATGTTTATGCCTTCAACTACGTGCTCTTAACCAACATACAGCACTGTAGGGATTTGAAAGTGGGCAGAGTCTGTGTGTGTGTGTGTGTGTGTGTGTGTGTGTGTGTGTGTGTGTGTGTAAAGCTTTGTGTGACTGTTTGTTTTTTAATGAGCTTTTTGTCTGTGCATATAGGGATGGTAGTGTCTCTCTGTGTGTGTGCATATCCGTGCATGTGTCCGCTCATCCACGTACATAAGCACTTTTGTGTGTGTGTGTGTGTGTGTGTGTGTGTGTGTGTGTGTGTGTGTGTGTGTGTTGTATGGTATGTCAGAGTGTGTGTATGTGCCTTCTCCACGGCATGTGTGAAAGCAAATGGATATATTTAGTTTTTGTCTGAGCAGCAGTTTTTCTCGTCTCCCGCTGTTGAACAGCTATTCAGTGAAAATGTGTTATTCTGTTATTAGGAAACATGTAGCCATCTGAATAATGCATCCCGAACACTGCCTCTTCATGGCAGTATATAACGTACAATAATCTTCAAGGGCAGGCAGCTCTAATGTGTCAGCCCGTAGACTGTTAAATATACATGAGTAGTGAACACGCTTGCTTTTGTGTATAGCATTAACTATGGCACTGAAAAGCTAAATTTCACTGGACAACAACATTTTCATGTTTTAACATGCATGGCTCTCAGATAAATCACTCACCCATATTGGGGTTTGAAAGGCGTTCATAGCAATTTACACAGCAGGTGGTTTCACTCAAATAGTCTGACTGGTCAAAGATCCTTGAAGCTGTGAGTTATTGATTGAAATGGTGAATTTTGTGGTCAGCCAGGAGGATATTAAGCAAGTGCTAAGTGGGATCAGTTGTCAGTCAGATAGTGTGTCCAGTAGTCTGACTTGTTTTTCCTTGGATTCTCCATCTGTTAGTTCTTCTTCTATTTATTACAAACATACTGCTTCTGCTGTTGCGGCCAGAAATATGAAACACATCAGCTCTGGTGCACCAGAGGATTTTATTATCCAAGAAAGACCTACCAGACACTGTGAGTGTGTAGAATAGCAAATGTAAAAGCCTCCATGAACTGTGCATAGGTTGATCATGATTTTGCTGTATCAAGCAGTGATAGAGAGCGTCACAATGGATGTTTATTTATATGAAAATGTTGCAGATAATTACTTATATAAAATATTCCACACAGTGCACATGCTACAGTAACAACCGCATAAAAGCTGTACCAGCATAGAGGGCATTCATTACTGGGAATATGGATACTTCTGCACAGCTCTCATGAATATTGCATTATAACCACAGTAAAGAACACCTTCTCAGGTGACTTCATTTGAATGTCACTACATTTTGAAAGCATGGTCAGCAACTATGTACGTGCATCTTATGCATTCTCTTTTCTGTATGGTAACTCAGTGTAGGCCTTTTGATAAGGTGGACAGCCAGAACAGTATGTATACATTAGTTTTATATGATTGTGGTGTGAATATATTTGATGAAGTGCATGCTCTTAGATACCTTTTTCTATTTATGAACCTCTCAAAATGTAAAGAATAGATGTGTAAAGAAAGAAAAGAGAAGACAATGTTTGAGGCACGCTTTGAGGTCGTTTTCCGACAACATATTTGGCAGCCTCTCGCAGCTGTGAAAAGGTGCCAGACGACTGGGGTTCCCCTTGCCACTGGAAATACCACTTCACAATGAAGATAGTGGCACTGGGACATGCACAATCTCAGTGCCACTTTAAAAGCATTTCCGTGCAGGCAGCCTACAGTATACCTTGGCAGCATCGTTACAGACAACTGCACCCGGGATGATGAGATTCAAAACCGAATCAGGCAAGCATTAGCATCCCCGAGAAAGCCCGTGCAGTCTGCATTTCCACACCGCTCTGTGTTTGTGAGACCTGGACGTCGTGCAGCCGCCACATCAAATACCTAGAGGTCTTCCATTTACACTGTCTCCTGATCATCGACACCACTTGTGAGGACAGGGTGAAATCTGAAAACAAACAAGCAGGTTTTTGCAGTGTTGTGCCATGTTATAATCTATCCCTGATCATACTTTTCATTGATTCGTTTTTAGTTAAATTAATTAGAAGAGTGTACTCAGTAACACGCAGATCTCCACCAGGCATACCTCCCCTTTTCTGAACTATAGGCTACTCTATGCACTGAGCAAAACCTCAGAGTTAATTGTTTTATCAAATACTTTTCAAATTACAAATTAAATTACTGTATGACTAAAATATAATACAGTATATTATGGGAAAAAAACTCCCCAAGCCTCTCAACTTTAGCTGTTTCTTGTTCTTTCGTATCTGTTGTACTTCATTGCACACATTATACCAGAGGTCGGGAACCTGTAGCTCGCGAGCCATTTGTGGCTCTTTGCCAGAAGTCATGGCTTTCAACAGAAACCGAGTTTCAAAAAGAGCACACTTTAAAATAGCAATATTCAAAATTACTACTGAAGGTCTCCCTCTGTCTATAACTTCAGATCAGTTCAACTGAAATAGCTTTATTGCTTACATATGATGAATATTATTCAAAGTAAATACATGGACATCATTATCCAGGTTCCATACTGATACAGCCCATTCTTTAATTGCTATACAATGCAGCACACTACACTACAATTTTCTAGAATTTATTCAATTACTAAATAAACTTTATTTATTTATTTTTTTTTTTGTCCTTTAACCTAGAAGAACTTCCACTTTCTCTTTTGGAATTATCATTTGGAAGTTTGTTATTTTCTTGGCTATTTCCCTGTAGTGGAGATCTCTTACTGAGGCGAGCTTCTCACGGTGGAGGAGGAAGTGATTCTCTGTCTCTATTTCCCCTGACGAGCACATATACATTGCTTTCTGAGCAGCCATGTCTGTCTGTGTCTCTCTTTCTCTCTCTCTCTCATACACACACACACACACACACACACACACACACACACACACACACACTAGACCTGCGAACATTAGGTAAGTAGTCCACCGACATATGAAACAGTGACATCTGCTCTTCTACAGACGTGAACCAGACGGTGTTTCCTGACAGAGTTTTCCAGTGTGTCTGCTCTGTGTTCTGTTGACTCTCTTGTCAGCAGTGTGTAAACTCAAAAAAAACAAATGCAACTTTGATGTCAGTGAACTCGTAAGGTAAGGGTAAAGGTAACACCTACCACCTTGTGTCACCTTTTCTTACCAATTCTAAACGAATACCTGACTTGAATGAAAGACGTCTGGGTGGCTCACCGGTAAAGAGTGCACACCATGTACTAGGGCTTAGTCCCAATCGCAGCGACCGGGGTTTGAATCTGACCTCAGGTCCTTTGCTGCATGTCATCCTCTCTCTCTCCCCAGCCTTTCCTGTCTATCTCCACTGTGACTATCAAATAAAACAGAAAATGCTGAAAAAAAAAAATCTTTAAAAAAAGAAAAAAAAAGTCTGAAAACATGTTTCAGTCATGAGTGATTTTAGTTATTTGTTTATTTATGTATTCTTCTTCTTCTTCTCTTCCTAACCCACACATGTACACACAGGCTGTTCTGGGGACCTAGCAGCAAAGCAGAATGAGCCACTTCTCTGATTGGCTGGTTACATTGGAGGTCACTCTGTTCTCTAGCACTGATTGATTAATCTCACTTAAGTACGTTAATGACTGCACATCTGACTTTTTTCAGTTACTTCTGTACATTTTAGAGCACTAAAGCATGCCAAATACAAGGAAGTCGCCATTCTAAAATATCCTTTATGAATAACCTTTAAGAAAATGCCCAAAAACAAGTTAAATTTCATTACAGCTACTGAATATTAAGAATGACAGGAAGAGTGATTCCAGAGGACTCATGCATAATCTTGCTCACTGTTTGCCAGAAGGTTGTCTCAAGCTGGTCCTAGAGTTATTATGATAATGACTGATGAATCCTTGCCACCAGTGTGTGTGTTTCCCATTGTGAAGCTAAGCTCTCCATAATCTAGATGGGAGGCTTTTAGCCACTTGGAATGCACACACTAGACAGATTTACAATGGCTAAATATAGGCTATGCTAAGGATTTACAGAGGAAATTATGATGCTTTAGGTCTTTCTTACACCTGTAGGCATTAAAATGATTATGTAAAAAAGTATTCGTTTATTTTTCAGTAATATCTGCATTTGAAATTCATATCACCCAGAGAGAGTCTTACATGTCTTCTATCTTCTTACTCCGATATCTTTGACAAACTTTATTGCCCCTTGCATTCACTTTCAAGGTTTTTGGCATTTTTATCCCATCTGTTTTACAATCCAAGCAGTAAATCAGCAGAATAAGTTCACATTTATGTATCATCAGCATTGCCAGTAAACCAATGAAGGACCAAAAATAAATAAATAAATAAATAAAATCAGAGCAAGAAACAAAATATCAATGCCATGAATGCAACTCATTCATATAATTGCATATAATTGCTCAAATACCAAGTGTGCACCGGTTCTCATGGGCATTTGTTTGCTGTTCTTTACCAGCATCTCCCAGATATGTATTGATGCAAAAGACACTTTTATTAAAATATATTGCAGTCTCATCATGTAATATTAATGTATCATTAGGAACGCAATAAAGATGCTATAGCGGAACAGATATAGAGCCAAGCCGAAGTGCTGAGTGGTGTTTGAGTGTGCCAGCAAGGTGCCTGGCTCTCTGCTTCTTGGCATTACAAGGGTTATTCAGTTTTCTAAATCTGAATAATCAGTCAAACTGCTCTCACTTCTCTCCCATCCTTTCTCTCCCTCTTTCCTGGTCTGTGGCTCCCTTTTTCTCTCAATCTTCCACTCGTGCTTCACCATCACCACCACTTCTCACTGTCTACTGCTTTCTTCCCCTCTTTCCTGTCTCTCCCCTTCTTTCCTCCCTGCCTTATCCCTTCTCTTCCTCCCCTCTTCCTCTCTGTCTCTCTCTCTTTCTCCCACAGTTGGTGCTACCAGAGTACTCCATACATGGGCTCTTCTGTATCATGTTCCTGTGTGCCCAGGAGTGGCTGACTGTAGGCCTCAACATCCCCCTGCTCTTCTACAACACATGGAGGTAACTATCCAATCCATTGTGTGTGTGTGTGTGTGTGTGTGTGTGTGTGTGTGTGTGTGTGTGTGTGTGTGTGTGTGTGTGTGTGTGTGTGTGTGTGTGTGTGTGTTTGTGTCTATGTGTGTATGTGTTTGCCTTTCTGGACAAAAAAAAATGCAGAAAACAGTCTGCAGTGAGGGCATTTTTGCCAGTTTACTTTAATGACAGGTTCACTACTTATCAACACAGACCTTATTTTGAAAGTAGTTTTGTGTTATTTGTATACATATTGTGGTTTTTGAAAGCTTCTTTGGTTGCCCCATGGTGGTCTTTTTTAAAAGTAGTAGCTGCCTCAGTGTCATAAGTTTCACACAACTGAACCTAGTAGTGAAGTTATACATGAAACTGTAAATAATAAGAAAAAACATTTAGGTAAAGTTTGAGTTAAAAAAAAAAAATGTGGGTAATGTGATCCTATCCTACTATTTAGGTTTGAGGCATTAGTGTTGAAATTAATGCACAAGGTTTAGTTGAGAGTGAAGGCTAATGGTTGAGGTTAATGTAAGTTTAGGGTCAGGAGTTGGGATTAAGCTAGGTGGTGAGAGGTGAGAATTAAAATAAGATTTATGCTAGGGCAAAAGGTTACATATACAGGCTTGCAGTGGAGAGGGTTGATGTTAGCGGCTTTCAGTTAGAAACGTTTTCATTGAAAAGCTGCAGATGATGTTAATACAGATCCAATGTCTGTGAAAGCCAATAGTCAGAAAATAGGTCACCTGTCAAAGAACACCAGTCTTTTGTTTTTCTTTCTTTTTCTGTCTTTGTCTTTGTGGTTGCTGCTGTTCTTCCTGTTGGTGAGGGTTTGATGTGGCTCACTGGCAGGCTGCACTTGATGGGTTTGTGTTCAGCAGGTTGAACCTAAACAGTGAGGGGACACAAGCAGAGAAATGTAAGACAAGGAGGAGAAGGAGGAGGAGAGGAGAGGAGAGGAGAGGAGAGGAGAGGAAGGGAGAGGAAAGGAGGAGAGAAAAACATCCTGCTGCCTCACTAATTGGAAATTGTGCCAGATGCCCACTGGCTACAGATGCTGCTTCCCGCACAGCTGAGATGAGAAGACAAGGAATGAAAGAGACAGAGAGAGAGAACAAGAGAGAGAGAGATACTGAGATGGCAGAGATGGAGGGAGATGGAAACAGAAAGATGGCAAAAAATTAAGACACGAGTTGCAGAGGGCAGGATGGACACGTGGCAGAGCAAGAGAGAGAGAAGAGTGAGTGATGGGAGAGAGATCTAACACTGACAAGGTGATTTGGAGGAGAGTGGGGGCAGGGAGGGAGAACAGTGGGAAGCTTCTGGACTTTCAGGATGATGGGTAATCATACAGTACCTACAGAGCTGGGTCGGCATAGGTGTGCACACAGTCTTATGTGTGTTTGTGAATGTGTGTGATGATCCTTTGTGCTGTTTCAAGCTGACAGATTGCCAGCAAAATGGTCAAAACCTTCACATGTAATCCCCAGTGTTTTGAATAATGTGTCAATATAAGGCTCGTGTTGTAGCCATACTAACTGGCCATTTTTCTCACGAGGAACATGCTTGAGAGGCTATATCATGACCATTTTAAGGGTTGTGTGGTTACCTCAGTGACATCAGCTGCTTTGAACACACACATATGCACACACACTCACACACACATACACACACACTGACATCTCTGTTGACCCCTAAGCAAGAATAAGAAATAAGCACCACCAATGTTTGGACTGGCTGTAGATGTGACAGAGCAACCCGCAGGTGTTGTGCGTGCGTGCGTGTGTGTGTGTGTGTGTGTGTGTGTGTGTGTGTGCAAAGTTTGCTGTAGTAAGGCCAATCAGGTAGTCTGATTTTGCTCACATTTGGAGTGAAGATGCATCGGGCATTGTATTTTGTATACTAAAATGATTGTCCGGTTTGGTCTAAATGTCAAACTTTCACCAGACCAATTGTGATGAAACTTAAAGGGATGATGCAGTTTATCTTCATTGGTTGACAACCTTGTTCTCTGATTTTATTGATTTTGATTGATTTTTGACTTTTTGATTAATATTTTAACCTAAATTGCTTTGGATTAAAATACAGATGGTTGTTAAATTTAGGGGGGGAAAAGGCTCTTTTTCTTGGGTTCTCAAAAAGCTGACAGTTTGTTACTGACTGGCCCTTAGAGTGGCTGCCATCATTTGTGGGGGTGAGATTTCCTTGTTCTTGAAATTCTCAGTGTGTGTGAGTGTGGACAGGCAAGCTTAGAGACAGTTTGGCCATTAGTGCAAGTTATTGATATGCTTTTGTTGCAAGCTGAATGTGTGTTTTTCTGTATGTGTGTGTGTATGTGTGTCTGTGTGTTAAGTTAGAATTGTCAGGAGGATGAACTGCTCCACCAGTGCTGATCATTGTTTACTTGCAGCAGATGATGTTGCCTTTGATGTGTGTGTTTGTGTGACTGGACAGTTTTTATGTTTTCAGCTTTTGTGACGTCTCTCACCTTTTCTTATGGGAAGCTGTGGAGGGATCAGTATCTTTTTTTTTTTTTTTTCTTTTATCACCAAAATGTTAATTAAAATGTGTTATGCAATAGTTTGTTTACTATTAGCAAACTATGTGTACCTCATTATCAGCCATTTGAGCATGTATCTTTTGTGGAAATACATGGAAATTATTATGTATTCAATGACTCATTACAAAACTCCTTGCCATACTCAAAATACATCATAAAGTATTATCAAATGCATTATTGAATACGTCATACATGCATGAGTCATCTACTGATCACACAGACATTATGAACTGAATGTACATTGCAGTTAATTTATGACCAAACAAATCACTGTGAGCAGCCAGATGTACATACATAAAACCATTGTTTAGCCCAAATTATTGACCACATGTGTAAAAGGTGGCAGCTTCCTGGTCTGACATCACACACACCATTCAGTTCAAAACGTCCAACATCATAAGCAGGTGTGTGAAATGCTTCAATGTGGCCCAAAGCCAGGAGCCCTCTTTATGCACCTGGTCCATTACTTACATTACTCTAAAATAACCCATTGTTACAATTAATCCAATTCATTTGTGTCAGCTTTGGCATCAATTAAAGGCAAAGTTCACCCTAAAAATTATGAACATGAAGCACTACTATGATTCAGCAAAGTTCAGTCAATATTTGTGAACATAAAAAAGCAACACAGCAGCGGTGAGACCCTCTTGATGTCTTCTCAGGCTGGTTTTCATTGAGTACACATTTTCAGTATGGCACATTTACTATTTCCCAGTTGCGAGAGCCCAAGTGAAATAAGTCTCATTTGTATATAAAAGCTCCGGGAAACATCCGATAATTCAACAAACACAGCCTGCTGTTTATCACCTCCAGGTTTTGTGTTTTTGGCAGCACTGCAGATTAGACCCTTGGTGCTTTTTTCTTCACATAGCTTTGAGAGAGACTTGTTTGTGTTCACAAATATTGATTATACTAAAAACATAGTAATAACATATGCAAATGCAATTACTGGGTGGATTTTCTCTTCAAGTTTCAATCCAGTCAGCAGGTGAAAAAAATAACTGTAATTTGAAAGTAAACATTTGTGATTAGAATAATTTGTTATGCATGGAAATCAAAATAGTACCTTGTTTCCTTGACTGGCTGGATTTTGAAACAAAAAAAGAAACATCAACTCCAGCCCTGATTTGACCACATAACAGACCTGGGTAAAAATATATATTTGAATATCCATTCAAATATTTTGTCATGGTGCACTTTGTTTATCTTGATGGACATTTTATCAGCCTGAAAAATGGAAAGGCCACAAGATAAGGCAAGCCAAATCGTTCCCCAATTTACGCAGACATATTCAGTTTCAATTTCACCCAAGTCTGCTGCATGATGGTGTCCACCTAACTCATCATGCCATCTTTTTCCATTTTATCCCCTTCCCAATTTCCTCCCATCATCTCCCCCGCCTCCCTCCCTTCTCCCCCCTTTCCCCGGGGTTTGGAACGGGTCAACTACCCGTGGTGTGGTCTTTGCCCTCTGTGGTAGGTACTTCCATAGCCCAACGGACACTAAGGAGCTGCTGTACGACCCAGCATCTGTGATGAATGGCGACACGCTCAAGTTCTGCCTGAAAGAGGCCTGGTGCAAGCTGTCCTTCTTCGTCCTCTCCTTCTTCTACTATCTCTATTGGTGAGCCAGTGGCAAACAGGGTTGGGGATAATTGGATTACATGTGAAAGTATTACATTAATCTGATTACAAAAAAAAGGTAACTGGAAAAAAAAAGTCAAACAATAACTTGCCATCTATTGGAATACATCCTGAAAGCAACCCTGGAAACCTGGGGAATGGGTTTGGAAATAGGTGTCAACCCTGCCTTTCACCTCCCTCATAACACTGCAATTTGACAGTAACAAAATACTGTAAGTTCAGTTATGAGCTGAAAATGGCTTTATTCTCAACATGTAACTGAATCAACCTGTCTGGATGGTAAGTAAGTATATTCTCTCACAGAATGAGCTATCAGCCAGCCTGTCTTATAGTATATTTTGTTACAGTCAAATCTGAGTGCAACTACTAAAAGGGAGCTGAAGCCGATTGTTTTTTTCAATATTAGTCTGGCTACATGGCCAGGTGAACTTCCCTAGGATGTTCAAAAGGTTGTTTCACAGAAATTGGCACTAACCCTTAAGGATTTGTTTGCAATATTATTGCAAAGAGGTGTGTAATGCAACCATTTCCATCACAATCACCCTACAAGTCCATATAGCTATGTATATTTACTATTAGGGCTAATACTGCTCGCATTATAAATGGTGAGACTTGCATGAGATGTTGATAGAATCTGTTTCATCACACCACTGATATGCATTAAAATTACAAACAAATGCTTAATGGGATAGCAGATGCCAAAATAAAAGGCAACTTTGAATGTCCTCAGAGAGGATTTATTAGCAAAAAGTAGTTGGAGTATGGATAAGTGCCACATCTACTAGAGAGGATAACGTTTTGGATTATTGGAATGAAAATGCACATTATTGTTCTGCCTGTGCATTGTTACATAATTTCTCTGGTTGTGATAAAAAAAAAAAAAAATCTGGAGTTGATTGTCATTTACACAATGTTTCTGTCGATGTCTAATAACCATGTTATTAATCATTACGGATTCTTGTTCCATGTGTCGTTTGGTGGTTGCAGTGTGTGGAACCTGGAAATATCCCTCTAATAGGTCTTATCAAAGGAAACACTTAAAGGTACAATCCTTACATTTTTTGCCCTTTTACACTATGACAGTGAATGGAGACAGAATAGCATTATTCTTGAGAAATTTTTACATGATCCGTTGTGGTCCCCCATATAGCCCCCACAGTCTTTGGCACATTATTCAGAATGAGAAAACCTACATATTATGAGCCATTAATGTGCCATGAGGGACTGTCGTGGCTATGTGGCTTTTAGCTATGAGTCGTGAAGCCCAGTGGCTCTAACAGTAAGAGTATTCCCATATTATTCTTAGATTTTTGAATGACATGGCTGCAGGTTTAAAGATAGAGCTTTCCACAGCAGCCAGTAGCTCAGATGATGATTTCTGATGGCAAATTATTCCCTTGACCAAAAGGATTGCAACTTTAACATGGAGTTGTTCTTCTATGTGTGTGATAATGCTGTGACAGGGCATGTCAACATATAATGTCCAATCCTTGTAGGCACATTATGTATTAAGTTGTTCTTGTCTTTTTCTGCAGTAGCTTCATTGTTAATTATTCATTATATTCTGATAATGTCTACATCACAGCAATACCACACGGGTAGAAAAGCAAAATCATGAACAATGTTAATGACTATTGCTATTATAGAATAATAACAGATATTGTATTTATGTAAAAGACTAAAATTTGACATCTTTACAATATATTTAATCTAGAATTGCATCTTAAAATCATTTTTCAAACAAGTTATAAACACCTGCCAGTGAGGTGAGATTTTCTTGTTTCCATTGCTGTGTCACTTCTATGATAGATTTCTTAAAACAAAAGACAATATCTTGTTATGAGGGGATATTCATTCCTTCAAGATAATGTGCTTTATTTTAAGAAAATATACAGTTCATTGAAAAAGTCAGCATTGGAAATGACCTCACCTCACTGATATGTTTTGACTTGTTTTATGAAAAATTATGATTTTAAAAATCAGTACTAGATTAATTGATTCATGAAGATGGACATATTTTGTCATTACAAGAGAAAGTTGCCCTGTTTTCACAGCTACCGCTGTCACTGATGTCAGCAGAGGAAACATACATTTTCATTTTCATTTCCAATACAATTAAACAACATTACACAGCACAATGATATAGTTATTAGTGTATTTCTACTGTGTGTTGAGAACTGAGGGAGTCTGGATTTGACTTGTTTTTCTTTTCTTTTTTTTCACCAAAATTGAAGCGCATTAAGCACAAAATACCTTTCTGTAAATATTCAGAAAATTACATATTTAATCTCTTGACAACACATTGATACACCATCCATGTCACAATGTTGGCTATAACCTACAGCTGTAATATGAGGTATGAGTTACTGTGTGGTATTTTAAAATAGCAAGACAATAATGTGCTCCCTCCTGGCATGGTATAGTGATAGTAATTATAATAAGAAAACAACAATAATAATAATTATAATAATAGCAATAGATTTGTGTAGATAGCTTATCTGTATTCATACCAAAAAATTAGATGATGAATTCAAGTTGTCATTGTTGTAGGAGCAGAAAGCAGCCTTCTCATGACTCTGAGGAACAAATCTTTAGTGAAAGAGGGAAATGATGAATTTCTGAGGAGTTGGGTGATGATTTTAAGTCTCTAGCTGTAACTTTGTCCACATAAACTTATCATTGCCAGAAGACACCGAGCAGGGTACCCTACAGTATTAAGACTGATTAACTACAAAAGACGGTGTCCCAAGAGTCACTTTGCCTCAGCTGGGTTGAATGTGGCTTGCCAGGGCTAATATTACTATTGTCACAAAATGGGCAATTATAATGGGTGTTCACAAATTTGCCAACATTTTAGATTCTTCCATTATTTGAGTGGCACATATGAGGAGTAAACCTGGCTACTGTTTTTTGGTTCTGCCTTGGACACCGGTGCTCATGTGGGTGTAAACTGAACGGTCGTCTTGAACTCGATCATCTTGCTTCTCCATCTCACTCCATGCTGTCCTGATCTAGCTCATTTTGGACTGGATCTGCTGTTTCAGAGGACACGAGCAACATCAGCAGCAGTGAGTTACTAATCAGTGCAGGGTGATGGTCCATTCACTTTCAGTTCCATCAAGTCCAAGTTCAATAATCTTAATATGATTCCTCTGTTATCTACAGCTTCACAAAGACACTGGCTATGTTCATACACAATAAATGAGTGAGGATGGTGTCCACTTTTGAGCAGCAATGGTGTCCAATTTTGAGCAGCAATCCAAAGCTGAAAAAATGTTTTGAAGGATGCACAGTGTCTTTGTGATTCATTATGGATGCTCTCTCTAGCTAATGTGCTTCCAAACTCCTGGAACTACTTGCCGTCCTAGAACGGCAGTTCTTTGAAAGAAAGTAGTTCTACCAGTTTGTAAGTAAGATGGCTGGAAAGAATGTTAATTGTAAATCACAAACAAATGTGTGTCATCCACCCTTCAAAACTGTTTTCAGCTTTGGGTTGCCACTCAAAATTGTGTTGGTTGCTGGACCAGTTCATTTTGCAGGGGAGGGAGTAGACGGGTTAAACGTGGATGGCCAAATACATTTGCATGGAGCAGAAAAAATTACTTTTAATTACGACTCATTACCATCTCTGCTAATGCCCTGTTGAGCTGGGTTGCTCATAAAGTATAAACTTGGGTCATTATCATCAAGTTGTAATATTTACACGCATTGACCCAAAAGCAGGTTAATAATGGAATTCTCATTATATGTAAATATAGCTACTGACAATAATTTATATTTATCCAATATTAATTGAGTTTTAGTTTTGATTTATCCATCAGATTGGTTGAATTGGAAGTGAATGGGCTTGAAACCTGCTCTGTGGGGTTTTCTTGGCTTGTGATACTGACCCTCCTTTTGCACTGCCTCAATTCCCAACCCAAAGATCCTTCACACCCTTCCAAAAAATCTTACATGCAAGCATTGATGGATGCATACACACAGACACACACAGACACACGCACACACAAACACACACACACACACACACAATGAAATTGTGCATGCCCTTACAGACACACACAATTTAACACAATGTCTCTCTGGCTCACCTCCACACCTGGATGACGGGCAATTTAAAATCCTTTTTGGGTGCTCAGTCGAGCTTGTCTGGTGCAGATGATCCACTGGAATTGCTGTATGATTCTTTATTTTGTTCATCTGGCAATGCCAAGAAGATGAAAGCAAAAGCATAAAGGGCATCCAACAGACCTGGGCAAAAATATATATTTGCTTGATGGTTTCAACCTTTTGAAGTCAAGTCAAGGTTTGCTACAGTATCTAAATCGAATGGTACCCTTGTATTTTACTCTATTTTGTTTTTATTTTTGTTAATACTTTAGTAACGCTCACCCAGCCAATTACAAACTGTAACTATATAGTAAGTCTGGTGTTAACCAATGGAAAGGTAGTATACAATAACACTGCTAGAACTTAAAATCTCCATACTACAAATTGCAAGTACTGAAATATACCTACCATTATTGTTTTGTATTGTTTTGTATTATTGTAGCGTTAAAGTACTTTTCCAATACAGTACTTCAGTATACTGGCTGTTGCAGTGGAACAAAGCCATTGTGGCATATGGCTTTTTTATATTTTCAAATTGAATTTAATTGCAACCTTGAGATTACTCCATCCCATTACTAACTGGCTTCTATTCCAGATATGTTAAAGCTATACAGTGGTGGCCTTAAGCATCTGGGGGCCTGTTTCAAGAGCTAATATCCTTCCACCCCACCCCCCCTCCCTCTAGGAAAAAAAAAAAAAAAAAAAAAAAAAAAAAAAAAAACATGAAAGAAAAAAAGAGGGAAAAATTATGCATTATGCAGTTTCAGCATCATGGACATTTCAACAAAAAATAATCCAAACAGTTCCCTTAATGAAAAACTGAAACAATGACATTTTGCTGTGGTATGACCAGAAGCCTTCTTGGCAACTAATCCTAATTTAATAGCACTTTGTGTTATCTATCAGCTACCATAAAACAGCTTAAACAGTTCTCTCTCAAATTCAATTAACAACGAAGGCAAAGCCATATTTTGCCTGGGAATGAAAAGTGTCTGAAACTACTGGTAGTTTACAATGAATTGTGCTTCACACTCTTTCAGGACCAAGGACAGCTCACGTCAGGCCTGGAGAGTGAAAAAGAGCACGAGAGACAAAGAGGGGAGAGAAATGATTAGTGGAGAAAGAATAAGTGGGCTATTGCCTATAAACATTGACTGAAAGAAGTAGAAGTAGTAAATTATTATTATTTACTATTATTTTTATATAAATATATAGATGTAGATATAGATTTTAAATGATTTAATTTTTGGTTTATAAAAAGAAAATGTAGATGAATGGGTGAATCTTGCATGTCAGTCGGGGGACCTTTCGGGGGTGGGGCAGGTGAAATAAAACCTTGGGTGCCAATGAAGTTGGATATACTGTGATAATGTTAAGGTTAAGTTCTGCTTTCACAGCAGAAATCATTTTGTAATATATTTGTTGCCACTTTAAAAAACTGTGGCTTTCAAACTCATCAGTTCCATTGTAAATGCAGCTTTCGAGGGAGGTAAATTCATGAGGTGACTAATGAAGTATTTTGCCCAGGTCTAAGAGAGCCAGATGCAATTCCTATTATAGCTTGATTCCAGGTGATTTTTTTTTTTTTTTTTTTTTTTTTTTTTTGCCGTGCCTCCTTCCTCAGCAGTTGATCCTCCTGATCTTGGATGAAAATGAAGCCCTGCCTGACTGCTGGAAGGTCCCTCAGAGTGTGACCTTTACCCTCTAACCTCTCACCTTTCTTCTTTTTTGTCCTCCTGAACCTCTTGTTTCTGTCACAGGGATACAGAATTATACAGAGTTGATATAGCTTTCCTGTTTGTGGGATGAATACAGAATTTCTGTTGCACTCCTCCACTCTATGTGACCCACTGGTCCTGATTGTATTGTTGGATGCTGCCTGCACTGGATTTGCTGTACTGCCTCCATTTAAAAGTCTAACCTGTTCTTCTAAGTCTTCATCTCTCTGCATTCTTCCCTGGCATGTAAACCTGCCCCTCACACTCACACACACACACACACACACACACACACACACACACACACACATACACACACACACACACACACACACACGCATGCACGCACGCACACAGAGAGTAGTCTTTTGCTGTTTAGCATCATCCATATATTAAAATCTCACAGTCTCCACTTAATGGGAAATTAAATCTTGAGTCCTGTGGCCTCACCCTCCCAATTACACTGGCAAGTTTAGCCTCGGCTCATTAGCCAAACAGACATTTAAAGCTAATGGAACAGGAAACAAGCGACATCTGTCACAAAAGGAGAGCGCGCAATATAAAATGTTTATAGGAGGCAGGGGTGCAATGGTATGGCCTCCTCCTTGTTAGTACAAATTATGGCATAATTCCCATTTATTTTAGGGAAAGTTTGAAGTTAAATCAGTGTTTTACCAAGGTATAGCTTTCATAATCTAGACCAGTATTTCCCAAAATGGGACCCAGGGACTTCCAGGGGTCCTTGAGAGCGTCACATATATATTTCTGCTCTACTCCTCCTCATCATATTTTTAAATATAAATCAAAAAGAAACAATTATATTTTTAACATAATAAATTGCCTGCAACTTTTTTTCAATGGTTTTTGGAAAGATGTTTCCAGGAAAAATCAATTAGTGGCCAAAGAAAATATCAATGATTTTTCCTGCATAAATTGTTAAGACAGTGAGAGTGAAACTAGTATTTCTATCTGTTCAGCTTGAATAATAGTCCACTGAAACGATGAGATTATATAGTGTAAAAATGCACTAATTTATTTGCCTAAAACTAAGACAGCTGTGATTAATAATCGTGATTACAATATTTAGCTCCCTCTTTGCGGCATCATCTCTTATAACAACTCATATTTTAGCATATATTATGTTTAGTTAATGTGTAATTAGGCTATGGAAAAGGAAGGAGCTGTAGTTTAAAAGCCTACAAGTAAATCCACTAATGATGAATCCCGTCCTCAAAGCCCCTAATGGTCGGAAGTTAGGTCCCTAGGGAAGAGTCATGCCCTCCTCTCTCTCTCTCTCTCTCTCTCTCTCTCTCTCTCTCTCTCTCTCTCTCTCTCTCCCTCACTCTCTCTCTCACTGTCTCCGGTCTTTGTCCATGGATATTCATGCGTCAGCAGAGTGGACTTAGTCTTCACGCCAGCAGCAGAGATAGCTGAGGTGTTAGGTGCTTGGAGGGGCCTTATGGACGAATACAAATGCTTTGAATGGAGACTTGCTGTCAGCAGTGTGCTCCTCTGTTCTTGTCAAGTCACAGCTCAGCCAGTGAGCAAAGTGTTAAAACCCCAATCTGTGATATTTGCTGTTGCTGTTCTTTGATGCAAAGCCTTAATTTTAGCAGGAAAGGACACTATGAGAGAGAGAGCTCTCTTTTCCAGGTGCACACCCTGTTTACAGACTTCGTTGAAGATGACTTTATCATATTATAAAGAAAACCATCTCCTTAAAAAGGTTCACTTGTTTGCAGAATGTACTAATCTATACTTTTTATGGCTTCATAAAACATCAAACACCTCATGCTCAGCTGCCATACATTATTACTCCTTGTATCACGGTGAGTGGGAAAAAAAATGTTGTATGCATAAGCTTTTGGATCTCTTGTCAAATTTTCTCCTTTTGCATTTGATCGTAAACATTAAATCTGAACCAAATGAAATAGAGGAATACAATAGAACAGAACAGAGCAAAATAAAAATTGAATACTCTATTGTCCATTGCAGAAATTTTCTTTAACTAAGCATTATTTGCCAACTAGTATCACTGATTTCCCAATTTGATTCTTTTTGCTACTTATTGAGGATATTAAATTGCATGTTTCTACTCATGTATAGTTGTTGTGCATAATCCTCATAGGAAAGGTCAGGGAATTATATAAATTCTCTGGTGAAATCTGGGAATATCAGGGAACTTTACCCAGAGTATGGGTCACATTACAGGACTGTACCAGAATGTGTTTCACAGTTTGTTTTCTACATATTCATTGCTTTACATGGTGTTCATCAGGTGCATTCAATGGTGGCATTTTTCCACAGCTGGGGACTTTAATGAGTTGGGCGTAAAAAAAAAAAAAAACAGCAGAAACATGCCAGGAAGGATTTTTTTTTTTTTTTTTTTTTTACATTTTTAGGCCATGGTAAAGACCTAAAACTGTAAAATTACTCCAGTAACTTTTCCCATGCTATTCGTGGTAATAATGTTAATGCAGTCAGCACCAAAAATGCATGATAAAAGCATTTTTAGCATTTTTTGTTTGAGGGGTCTTAGTGTAGGGATTTTGTACTTTCATTCCTTGCAGTTGTGTGGTCAGGGATATCTAATAAAAATCTGTTAGAGTGTGGTGATGCTGCTCAGTCCTTCCACTCAGCTGGCGATTGCATATCGGCGTATTGAGACAATTCAGATCACTTCTGATTCAGATCTTGAAACTGATTCAACAAATACTCCTTATGACCTATATCCACTCTGAGCTGGGTAATTTTAATTTATTTTTTCCAATTTTTATCCAATTTGTCCTTCTGTTGCCACTGGTGTGTTCAACCAGCAAAAACAGATCATTTTTAATGTCCATTCTATCCAAAGTGTATCAAATTTAATATGTCAGTTTAGCACTGTAGTGAGGACAGGGAAATAAAGGGAATTTGTGAAACACTTTTGTCTATTTTTTGGTCTTGATTTTGACATCCTGCCTTCAGCTCAGTTAGCGCCACCATCTGTTTACACTGGATAACAGACAAATGCAGCTATGACACCTCCTCTGTAAACAGCAGGAACATCATATAGTTCATCAGAGGAATGTGCTCGCCCAGTAGAGTAGCTGTCACTGTTTTTGTGTCTTGTTGAATGCATCAGTGTGAACAGAGAACTTTTTGAAAATGCCCTTGTGTGGCACAAATGCACAATTTTCAAATTTACCTGGCTAAGCGTGGATATAAAGTAAACTACATTCATTTGAAAAGAACAAAAAATCTATTTTATGTATGTATCTGATTCTGGCATATTCATGAACAGTAGTTACTGAGGACTGTGGCACCACTATGGAATATTTAGAACCAAAAGGTTTTGCTAGCTGCAACCAAATACACCTAAAAAGTGATTACTTTAAAGATGCTAAGTGTGTGATTACTACTAGAGGTTACAGCATAAGGCCATGACATGTCAGTGGCCTACAGGCCACATTTTAAAATGTCCAAGTGTTTGTCCTAAAGAGGAAGAGAACAATCTCCTGGTGGTGAATAAAACACCAGATCACGTCATCAAGAAGCTTTTTTACTTACCTCTTGCCTTTGATATCCAACCTCATTCTTCAAAGTGGCATTAAATATAAAACCTGCTTTCAGTGGCCAAGATAAATAAAGCATGTTCATTCTCCATTCACTCCTTAGCAGTGTCATTATATAATAGGTGGCGGTTTAGAGTGGGAGATCTTTTGTCCTATTATATTGAGAGGCCCATGTTAACATGAAAGTCTGCTTTTGAGTTTCAAACTTTCAAGTAAACAAATAGACTTCCCATTAAATCTGGAAGAGGCTCAGACAGTAATACTGAGATGAATCAGCCGGAAAACTAAGTATGGATCAATGAAATGTTTGACAACGTAACCGCTATGCATGCATGCACGCACACACATTAGTGGCTGAATGCTTTCCCTCCTGAATGCAATGTTGGTTCAAACAGTCCGTTAGATGATTCGGTAGTTTGTTTTTAGCAATGTTTGCCTTGTCACCATCTGTCTGCCCGTCCAATCACAGAACTGTTGACTCACTTCCTATTTCTTGTTTCTTCTTCTTCCTCTTCTTCTTCTTTTTCTTGTGTTTCAGTATGATCTACTCCTTGGTTACCTCATAACAACTGATCTGTCAGCGCCTGAGAAAAAAAAAAAAAAAAAAAAGAAGGGAAAAAAACTGGATACATACACCGCAGACTCGGTCTGGAATTCAAAGCTTGCACACAAAAAGAAGAAATTTCAAATAAAAGAAGATGAACTCTTTTTAGCTGTGAGGCCAAAACCATTGGGGGAGGGGGGTGGGGGTGGGGGGGTCAAAGCTTCTTTCCCATCTGGACCCCAAAAGAAGGAAGGACATGTTTTCGAAGCAAAGGCGGGGGGAAGAGACGCGGTTCAGGTTTGCCTTCCCACCCAGTTTTTCGCCCTCTCCTCCTCTATATACTGTATATAGAAACTACAGACTAAAGCCACTACTGTTTACAGTTTGACTGGTCATAGAAAGACCCGAGTTAATCACTGCCTGGCCAATGTTTGTACCACACACACACATCCACAGCCTTTTCTCCATCTTCTTCTGGAGTCACACGGTGCGCACAGCAAATAGCGTACAGTAGCAACGCCGGCGCCCCAGAGGACCAACAGCACAGTAGCGTTTGCACAGTTTGTCTCAGGCACAGCACAGCATGGTAAAGCACCGTCCACAGCTCACCAACAGATTCCTCCTCAGTGTCTCGCTGACTTTAGTTTCAGTGGTGAGTCAGAAAAAAGACGGACTGGAGGACGAAATGACAGATGACGCTGTACAGAAAAGAGAAAATCATGCTTTGGAGGAACACATCGGGTCAGCGAATGTTTTCTGCATTTCCCCCCAAACAGCACATACAATCCACGGCCTGTGTGTTTTCTTTACGTTAATATTATGTGAATGGCTTTTGTGACGTGTGCATTTTGGTGTATTCTTAAACAGAAGGCATTTCTGAAGGCATTTCAAATCATGATCTATAGAAAAAGTATTCTATACAGCAGATGACTTCTTAGTGTTGTCCTAGTGTCGTTCTAGTGTGGAAACCTTTTTTTTTTTTTAAATAAAAATTTAAGACATACAAAAACGAAACATGTTAAAGCTTTTATAGTAGAAAAAGAGCACAAATTCTTTGCACAAATAGTGTTAATGATCTTGCACAATATTTGCAATATCCGGCAATGTTAAAGATACTTAACGTTAGTCTAGCCAAACGGGTGAAGGTCTTCCAACATGTAAAAAACTATCCAGCCCTGTTTTAAAAGTGGGGAATACAATGTGAATCTTTTCTAGCGCTATTTACACAACGGACCAAAATGTGTTAACTTGTCTTTTCCGTATAAAAATTGATTTATTCATGTCTAGCCTATTTGTGAGATATTGATGGCTTGCCTCCAGTATCTATCCTAAAACAAACAAACAAACAAAAAAAACTCCAGCATAACTGATCCATAATAAAGGGAAAATGAGTGGCAAATAAAACAGGAGACGAGAAAGATACGTAGCATTAATCCCTCTTTCTCTCTTGCTATTGTAGCAGAGCTGACAACAATATTTTTTAAAAAACGTGTCAAAACAGCCAGATGTGAACTTCATGTGAACCTGCTTTTACTGATGCAGTTTGTTTCAGCTTCTTTCAGAGAATTTGTACCAGCCAGGCTTCTTAATGATGATATTTTATTGATCCCTGTGGGGAAACTTTTGTCTTCACTTGCTCCCCGCACCCCACCTCTACAGGGAGGTCAGAGGTCAGGGCCAGTGGCAGAGCAGCGCCCCTGCAGCTGGAAGGGGCTCAGTGTCTGGCTCAAGGACTCTTTGGCATTGCGGGTGCCTGCCGACACGGGGGCATAAGCCTGTGTCCTCCAGCTGAAGGACAGTCTTTTTAACCACTAAGACACCCTGCCTCCCATCGCATCAGACCTCCACATCTTCGCTCTAAAATCTGTTTCATTAGCAGCTACTCAAGGACCAGATAGGAATGCCCATTCTTTGTTGTTTTCTCTTATTCAAATTACAGCTTTTTATATCCTTACTGTGTATGTGACCACCTAAGGTGAATTTAGATATTGTTTATGAAATAAAGTATTTTAAAATCAATGCCTTGATGTTTACTACATTACAGCATAATTGCAGGTTTAATTTCCCTCTCATCAAGATGATTGCTTTTGCACTTACTGTCCTCTGAGAAGATATCCATTGAAGAAAGAAAGAATGAAAGAATCTCCTCTGCAATACAACAAGAGAAATAGGTTTTCTCAACATCATCTTTTTCTCAATATACTTCACAGCATGTTGCAAGCCCAGATTTATATGATAGAATTTAGTTTTTTTTTTTTTTTTTTTCCATGGGCAGTAATTAAATTTGTGTCTATATGCAGGAAAAGGTAAATTTGTGTTCATGCATACAAATCTGTAGATTAAGTTATGTGCACAAACTCCTGTGAGACAGTGTTGCCTCTCCAAACAGTTAGCTGCATACCAAAATGAAATGTCCACAAACTAACACCTCATCCTCAAAATCAGTGCTGGAATGTGAAATGCTGGAAAGTACAATAATATTCCATATAATATTAGAGATTTTACGGTTTAGCAGTGAAGTATTTAAAAGAGAGCTTAGAAAAATTCAGTGAAGTTCAGTTTAACAAACAGATTGTCTTATCTGTATATATGACAATACAGCATTCTCCAGTACTTCAAACAGAATGCACTCAACACTGGGCAGACTGTTTAAGATCCAAAGTTTCTGTCAAAGAGCCTAATTCATACTCCTATAAGTGGTGATAACCCTATAACTGTACAGCAGTAAAAATGCAGTGGCTTTTTGTTAAGGGGAAGCAGCATATCAGACAACATGGGCGACAAATTCACCAGCTTTGAGTCACATAATGACAAAATCAGCTACAAGTCTCTAAGAATTATCTATATTCTGACATGAAGTCATACAGAAACATTGCTTATTTTCAATGCAATACTAAAACAATGTTCCATTAATAATTTCTGGTGGTTGTGTTATTGGAACTATTGCAAAATAGACCTTGTAACATTTTTTTTAATATACACTATATTACCAAAAGTATTCGCTCACCCATTCAAATGATCAGAATCAGGTGTCCTAATCACTTGGCCTGGCCACAGGTGTATAAAATCAAGCACTCAGGCATGCAGACTGTGAAACAAGACATTTGTGAAAGAATGGGCCGCTCTCAGGAGCTCAGTGAATTCCAGCGTGGAACTGTCATAGGATGCCACCTGTGCAACAAATCCAGTCGTGAAATTTCCTCACTCCTAAATATTCCACAGTCACCTGTCAGCTCTATTATAACAAAATGGAAGCGTTTGGGAACAACAGCAACTCAGCCACGAAGTGGTAGGCCACGTAAAGTGACGGAGAGGGGTCAGCGGATGCTGAAGCGCATAGTGCAAAGAGGTCGCCGACTTTCTGCACAGTCAATTGCTACAGAGCTACAAACTTCATGTGACCTTCAGATTAGCCCAAGTACCGTACGCAGAGAGCTTCATGGAATGGGTTTCCATGGCCGAGCAGCTGCAGCCAAGCCACACATCACCAAGTGCAATGCAAAGCGTCGGATGCAATGGTGTAAAGCACGCCGCCACTGGCCTCTAGAGCAGTGGAGACACGTTCTCTGGAGTGATGAATCACGCTTTTCCATCTGGCAATCTGATGGACGAGTCTGGGTTTGGAGGTTGCCAGGAGAACGGTACATTTCAGACTGCATTGTGCCGACTGTGAAATTTGGTGGAGGAGGAATTATGGTGTGGGGTTGTTTTTCAGGAGCTGGGCTTGGCCCCTTAGTTCCAGTGAAAGGAACTTTGAATGCTTCAGGATACCAAAACATTTTGGACAATTCCATGCTCCCAACCTTGTGGGAACAGTTTGGAGCGGGCCCCTTCCTCTTCCAACATGACTGTGCACCAGTGCACAAAGCAAGGTCCATAAAGACATGGATGACAGAGTCTGGTGTGGATGAACTTGACTGGCCTGCACAGAGTCCTGACCTGAACCCGATAGAACACCTTTGGGATGAATTAGAGCGGAGACTGAGAGCCAGGCCTTCTCGACCAACATCAGTGTGTGACCTCACCAATGCGCTTTTGGAAGAATGGTCAAAAATTCCTATAAACACTCTCCTCAACCTTGTGGACAGTCTTCCCAGAAGAGTTGAAGCTGTAATAGCTGCAAAAGGTGGACCGACATCATATTGAACTCTATGGGTTAGGAATGGGATGGCACTTCAGTTCATAGTATGAGTAAAGGCAGGTGAGCGAATACTTTTGGTAATATAGTGTATGTGTATCTCTATGTATTTTTACAGAATTAGTCTATTGGTCTTCTCTCTGTGAGAGTTTTCAAATTTTTTTTTTTTTCTTATGTCAAAGCAGTTGTGGGCTTACAAGACCAGTCAGCTAAACACTTGCCACTCTGACTCTTCTCTCTCACAACAGCAGCAGACTTGAGCAGGCCTTTAACATTTTTCTGATCATCCTTAATAATTGTTGATATATTAGCCAATGAAACTGACATGAGGAGTTGCAGATTTGCAAGGTGAAATTTTAACTTCTCAACTTGAGAATGTTTTCACAGATAAAATAACTTGGTAAAAATAGACAGACATATATACACATGAAAAAAATGTCATATTTTTAAATAGCTTATGTCGAATGCAGACTGTGAAAAGCCATTTATGTGAAAATCTATTCATGATCCCCATCTAGAAATTGCCCTTGGAGTGTTAAGAGCACAGCTACATCAGAATTTATTACTTTACTTATGAGGTGTGTATGTGTGAGATACTCCTGAGCAAACTCAGCAAAGTCATGCAAAATATAAACCTTGTTAATATAAAGTGATCTCAGCTCAGCTTGGAATATAAAGAGCAACAGAACACAAAAATAACACTGGGCAACACACAGTGTTAACAATTATTTCTCAACAAAGCACACCCTCATCAGTTCCAAGTCGATTAAACTTTTATTTTTTAATGTTTCTTGTAATCTGACTGCTTTGTGAAAAGGAGGCGGTGAAGCCTCAAACTTCAGGTTATACAGTTTTTGCCATGAAGACGGAGGGAGACAGGATGTGTGTTGAAATGTGACTGTCTTTCTGAGAGTCAGTATGTGTGCATGCGTGTGTGTGTGTGTGTGTGTGTGTGTGTGTGTGTGTGTGTGCGTGCGCGCAGGTGAGTGAGTGTGTGTCCAAGCTGTGGCAGACAGGCGATGACAGATTGGTGACAGCCTGTCTTCCCAGTATGCACCTGGGCACTCTCCCCATCACTGCCACATATTTCATCATAATTAAACCATGCCCACCCTGCTCACCCCTTTCCCCTTCACTGTATGTGTGTGTGCGTGTGTGTGTTTATTTCATGTGTATGTGTGCACCGCTCCACATACGTTGTCTTCCTGCCTCTTCCTCTGTTGCTTTTCTCTCCCCCAAATCCTTGCCAGCATCCAGCACTCCTCTGTTAAAGCTGTGAAATGACATTGAGCTGTTGTCCTGTGGCTGTGGCACACTGTGCTCAGCCTTCTGGAACCTGAGGTTTTTCAGTGTAAAACAGACTTTCTCCAACTTTTCGCAGTCAGGGAGCCAAATTTAATCTCGCCCTGCATGGGACCGAGGCTTACTGAAGCATACTGTTACTTTTTCCCATGTGGAGGCCCAGCAGAAATAGGCCCCATGACTCATTTTGGAGTTCAAATACATCGTTTTCAAAGATGCAAATATAGGAGGGTGAGTCAAGTTTGTGCAGAAGAAGACAACTCGATGGACTGACAGAGCAAGCGGTAATTTGTCTAACTGAGTGGTTCTCAGCCATGTGCCATCGAGGCCCAGCCTGGTTTCCAAACTGTAATTCAGTGAGGTCTGGGCCACGTCTCTATCAGAGGTGATCCACATATGGGCCAAAAACATTGGTTCGCATTGAACCTATTATAGTAGGTTAACTGATTGGGTCATCTGGCATCACCTCAACAACAGCAACCTTTAGACTGGCTAATTTTTCAATGCCAAAACATTCCCCAAGAACTGACGAAATTACCAAATTTATTTTATTTTGTTGCTGTCGGTGACATCACAGCTCCTCATGGCCGCTGTGATTTGTTTCCTTCTCACTGTGCACTGTGAGGGCCTCAGAGAATTTGTGAACCAGCCAATCAGGCATCTCACACACATTCCAATCAAATCTCCACAAACACAACCCCAGTTCCACACCTCAGGAATCGACACGATATTCAAACATGTGGCCATGGCAGCTCATGAGGCTCATCAAGGCTAGTCGAGGCCCAGGTGTCTCCAGGTTTACTCGAGGTGAGAGGTAGAGTGTACTGTATCCTGTTTCAGGGGTTGTCTCCTTCGAAGGTCACAGTTCAAGACCGCATACATCAAACTTGTTCAGCAAGGCTCTCCCAGTCATAATCATCCTCCACATGTGGCCTTCTTTTAGAAGAATTTGGAGGATGCAACATTTTACACAGTTGTTTTCATAGTGGTTAGGGTTAGCAAGTGAAATATGAGAAATAATAATGTAATCTAATAAAACCTAAGTGCAACTTTCTTTAAAAGAGAGTGAGAATGAAAACGTTTTCAAGTTAAGCTTCATTGACTTTTTGAATGTCAACTTACTGTCATGTGTAATAAGTAACAGCTGTTTCACCTCGTTATGACGCAACAGACCATCCCAATTAGCGACACCCCCTGAGGATTAAGTTGGACAGTGTCCTCCTGTTTTGTTTGCTGTAAACTTGTGCACATGTAAAGCCCTTTGAGACTGTAAACAGGGATTTTGGACTCTAAATACACTTCAATTTGAAACTTGACTGTTTGCTAGCAACAAGGTCTAGCCTGCAGTCGTCCAAACACCACATTTTCGTAGACCATGTCCTTTAAAGGATTCAGCTCCTGAGTAGCTACAGAGTGCAAGAAAGTGTTTCAGTTTGTGGTTATGAAAGTATTTTTGAGCTGTGAGTTCCCCTGCCAGAATCCAAACACTTTTTTCTCAAACAGTTTTCAATTTCACATAAAATACAGTCCATATTTGCATAAGCATAAGAGTGTCAGGTGTTCTATGACATAAAATATACCCGTCAATATTTGATCCACAAAATTTAGCAAAGAGATCCACAAGACAACTCCCATCAACCTCACTGGACCCTCACTGGATTTTTATGATTCGGTAGAGAAACACAAATGAGGCCTCCTCCATCTTTATTCCTCCCTGAGAAGTGGCTTCAGCCAGAAGGGTGCACCACATATGTGGTGAAAGACTTGGCCACACAACTTTGGCTTCAATAGGTACTGAGTCTGCTTTTTTGCACTTTGAGTCTCCTGTTCACTGACTCAGCCAGTTTGTCCCCAAAACACCTCTCGACTCTAATACAATCTGAACACTTCCCAGGGAGGCAGATTCTTGTTGTTCCCTTTATCACAAAACTTCTGTCTTCCAAAAAAAAAACATTTTTTCCACTTTCACCACACATCTTTCACCTCCCTTCACCATCTTCCCCTGTGATCCTTTTATCCTCTTTGCAGACAACACTGATGAAAGAGAGAGAGAGACAGAGAGAGAGAGGGAGAGAGAAGTAGCTAAGCACTATGGGCCTTGACAAGTGTGGTGGTGGCCTCCTGTAGAGCTGGATGGGCAGTCTGTCAGCGTCCTGCGTGCTTCAGATGGCCATCCTGTCAAAGCGTATTATCCACTACACCACTGGTGAGAGAGAGAGAGAGAGAGACTCCTCCGCCCCCACACACTCTCACTCCCTCCATTCCTCTCTTCCCCACTTTCTTCCTCATTGTCTTTCCATCTCTGTCTTAGTATCATCACCCCTTTCTATCTCCGCCTGCACTGACCCTCTCTCTCTCTCTCTCTCTCTCTCTCTCTCTCTCTCTCTGTTTATCTCTTCTTTCGTCTTTATTTTGCTGAGCACACAGCGTTCCCCTATGCAGTATCTGTAAATCGCTCTTAGACATCTATTTGCTCCCGGCTTGGAACTAGAGGGATTTTGATGAAACATGACTTTCATAACATTATCTGCTATAAAGCTTAGATTAAAGCTTAAGTTTCTAAAGTAATAATGTGCAAGATCCTCTTTTTTTTTTTTTTTTTTGGGCAGCAACTTTGGTGATAAGTGGATACTGCTGGGGTGTTTTTGCACAGCCTTTCCCTAGAAATCGCTGGTACATCACAAAGCGTGTCCAGTACTGTGGTCGTCCATCAATATGATCCCATCAGAGTCTGACTGGAAGTAGATAAAAAAAACAAAAAAAAAAAACAGCAAATGCTTTCAAATTACGATGTTGCTCTGGCTATATAGTCTTTCAGATGAAAGATGCATGTGTCGAAGATTATGCTTTTGATTAATTCATGAAAATCACACTGCGTCATAACATCGTATGAGCAGACACGAGCCCCACCAGGAAAAGTGTAGTTGTTTCAAAATAATAGCTGCCTCATAAAGAATACATGAATAAATTTGAGTTGAAATTGCCCATAGGAATAAGTTTGTTACGATCATAAATTTCATGATTTATTTCATCCGTAGCAAGCATACATTGGCCCGGCATACGATGTACATCTACCATCGTAAGCTGGCTGAACATCAGAAAAAGACATTAGGAAGGGATACATCAGTTTAGATTGTGCCAATGAGAAAACTACACAGGGGTGACATAAATTCGAGCCAATCATTTATCAGTTTGGCATCAGGTAGGCGTAGAGGTGATGAGAGTGTGCACTCATGAATAAAGCCGATTGTTCACAAAGTTCAGGTAAACCTTTGAAACTGCAGCTTTCATTTTGCAGTTGTGTTTAGTTGATCTTCTTGAATAAAAAAAAAAAAAAAAAAAAACACAAATATTATAAATCAAAAGTTCTACCAATAACAAACAGCCATGGTTTCCTCTGTTGGAGACAGTACTGAACAGCAACCCCCCCAGACGATCTCAAAACTTGGATAATATGCTTCCTCAGGCTTAAAACACTCCCTTTTATTGTTGAAATAAGTGGTCAGGTAACATCTTACATGCAAAACTACAGACTTCCAGATGCACAGCCATAAAAGACTGGATTGTCTGGGAATAACACGAGAAGAGAGAGCTCATTATGAATCCCTTCAAAACGCCATCAATCTGCCTGCCAAAGAACAAGAAAAAGAAAATTGGCCATCATGGCTTCCTACAGCAGTTGTTTTGCATTATAAAGTGATATGTGAGACCTCGTCAAGTTTGGCTGTGGCTCTTTGAACTCCAGCCAGTTGTAAATAAGATTCACTGTTGTTTGACAGGCACATTATTGCATTACAAGCAAGTTGTTTTTTCCCCACATAAGCCTGCAGGATGTAAGTGTTTGGCATCCTTTTTGGGAAATGTATTATCATATTATGTTTCTGTCCTGCCTATCGCCTGGAGACAAATGACAAAATCTGATCATCTAATAAACCCAGGGGTATACTTAGGATGTCTGCCTACTCAGGGGCACTGCAGTGATGCTCGGACATCCTTGACAAGACACTGTCCAATAGCTCCAAGATATTGAGATTAAGGTGAACAACAGCGGTGATAGTATAGTTTTACAATTTTTTTTTTGTGCATGCTCTCCTAGCTCTCTGTGTTCACATTGTTTTGGAGACACTAAATTTCCTGTCTGAATTTGAGTGTGAATAATTGTCTATGTGTGTGTTAGCCATATGATGCACTCTTCATCCCTCACACCAATCTACTTGTCTCTCATCAAATACACATAAATAAATCCCTGTGGGTATCTGGACATTCTGGACTGGATACCACACAGCATCACAGCTGGCCATTAATTGTCTGTCTTCTTTTACATTCATCAACAAGGAGACATTTTCACAAAAGCTAATCCTGAGGTATTCTGAGGAACTGCATTACAAAAAAAGTAGAAAAAAGCTTTGTTCAGGAAACTCACTCAAGCAGTTTTTTTTTTTCAGTGCCATATTTTATAAACACTTGCTAATTGTCTAAAGGGCCCTACGCGTAAGAAATCCTAATTTTTTATATGTGGAGTCTCACAATGGGAATGCTGGCAAGTGGACCCAAATGCTGAGGCTGGAGGCTAAACTTGGTCAAAAGGTCTTTACTGACAATTTTGCAGGTGGCATACAGGAGATGATGAAACTCTGGCCTACAAACAGGAAAACAGAATGAACCGACTGGAGGGTGACAGGAGCAAACAGGCTGGCAGAATCAGGCTGAGTGCAGACTATAGACTGAATGACTACAAAAAAAAAAAAAAAAAAATACTACAGGGCAAGAGACTCATTGCTTGTCATGCTGGAGAGGAAATTGCAAATCAAACCATTTTGAAGAGCATTTCCACTTTCCCACCTCCCGTCAAAGTCATTCCAGTGAAATGAAGAAATCAGCCTTTACTGTAGTCTGTATGGATCCCCCTTTCTTTGATTCAGCAGGAATAAGGCTGTTTAAGAAAGTCTCTCTCAGGAGTTCCTGGGCACAGAATTATAGTGAGTTTTGGCATTCTTCGACTGTGCAGATTAGCACTGTTTTACACCACAGGTTTTTAGGTGTACTGTGGGATCTGGGAACGACCATTGGCTGGGTTTCTCATAGACTGTGAGCATCAGGGCCACTGGCGATCCATCCAGCAGCCTTCCTACGCCAGAGAAAAAAGAGAGAGGTGGGGAGTGTGGCAGCAGATAAAAGCAATGTGCAAAGACTCCTCTCTGCTTGGTTTGTTTGTTTACTCAACACCGACACAGAGCTAAATGTTACCAAGCACTAGCCAGTGTCTGCCGCTATTGTTGCTGCATTGCTTAAATTTAAAACAAACAAACAAACAAACAAAAAACATTCTTTTGTCTGAAAATGTTGCGCTGAAAAAATGACCTGAATCATATTTTTCTGAGACTGACCTAGAGTGGCTGAGGTTTGCACTTTCAATTTGTTTCATTTTAATGTCATTTAAGTAGATAACATCCAGTCCTCCAGAACAATTTTTTTTTTTTTGCCAGGTTGGGAGAGTTGAGGTGGGGAAAAACAAACTCCCATCTGTTAAGGAAAATAGGGCTTGACATGAACGTTTTGGCACCATCACACACTGAAAAGTCTTCAGAGGCTTTACGCTTTAGGTTTTGTTTTTTGCAAGTAAGACTCTTGTCTTACAAACAAAAGAATAATAACTGAATGAATGAAAGACTAAAGGCATCTGTCTCAAGACTGTTATGTGTGCGGTGAATTTGTTATTTATGGACATTGCTTGTTCATGCTGTCACCAGTGCCTTAAAGGGACCACATGCCGGTGCACTGGACATTATTTTATTGTGATATGTACAGTATCATGAGGTTCTTGCCAGTGCTCAGCCCAATCAGTGATGGCATTATCCAGGTGATGTGCAGCACATGGTTCCTGCTGGACAGATTGTAGGAGTGCCTTCCATCTAGTCTGTCTACCCTGATGACTGATGACTGATGGAGGGCTGCAGAGATGTTTGTCCCTCTGGTGGGGTGTCTATTTTCCGCACAGAAACTCTGAAACTCAGCGAGAGCAGCTGTTGGGTCTTGCTGCCCTCCGTAACCCAGGCCCATATTGTCCAGCTACGGAGTCACTCATAAACACAAATCTCTTTAATGACCTGGTTGCAATACAGGTGAAGTCGAGCTAACTGTGCAACAAAATAAACAACAAAAACATGAAAGCTGCTCAAACTGTCAGCCTGTCAGCCTCCAGGTATAGAAACGTGTGTGAGTGTGTGTGCGTCTCTGTGTGTGGTATATGTATGTGCATCCTGTGGCTAGGTAAGACAGAGATGCTGGGCTCTCTGTGGGAGTGCTAATTACCAAAGATATGCTCTTCTCTTCACTGAGCTGAGCTGACCTTCAGCACTATTGCATTGCAACTACAAGGCTATGGAAGCACACACAAGCTCATTCTCTCTGTGTCTTTACATCTCTGTATCTCTCTCTATACACACACACACACACACACACACACACACACACACACACACATGCTCGCAGGCTAGATATAAGCTCTCCTACTGTGACTGAAGAACTGTTTGTCCTTGACCTTTATCTCAATAAACAGGTTTAGAGATGAAGTCCCTTCCCCTCCATCTGTTTCTCAGAGCGCAGTCCAGGCCTCAACACTGAAGGTGGAAGAGGAGAGAAAAACATACGAAGCTGAGGATTACGCTTAAAGACATAATCAGTTATAGAATACTAATTACCTGTCACATGGTTCGCATAGTGAGAGCCTGAGCATAACATAAAGATATCGATGCTCTTTCTCCAATCATAAGAACAGAATTTATTATTCTGTATTTTTCGATGTCGGAAGTGCAAGTGTGCCAAAATAAAACCTGCCATATGCAGCAATGCAACCTGAGTCTGACCGCTCAGATTCAAATTCATGTGGTGTTTACTTCACACTCCACGGCGCAGATCACTGTCGCTGTCACTCAGCGTCTGACGACAGCAACAACAGTGGAAGTCATCTTCATCAGCAGATCAAAGCTCATCTGAGCTCCACTGTAAATATTCTGCAACAACAGTTTAACTTTGACCAGCTTCTAACGTTTGCTCTCAAGTGTGATGTTTGTTGTTGTTGATGTGGGTTGTTTCACAGATCTGCTCATATTTTGGATAACAATCACTTTTCAAACATGAATGAGGAACAAAATAATCTGAAAACAAATAACAACATGAAAAGATAAATGACTCCAAAGGCATCAGGATTATGTCATCATGTCAGTGCTATATATTAAATGATATGTTCAAATATTTTGCAGTGGAGGTTTATCATTCCTATCTGATTAGTATTAAATTACGTTTAAATTTTAGCTACCACTCGTAGGAATCCACATGAGAAACAGCGGCAAAAAATACAGATCATAATTGGTGAAAATATATGAAATGAAGCAGGGGGGAAATGTGTGATGCTGGAGACCAAAAAAAGTTTTTCTTGCTAGTTTTAGTGAGAAAAACAACACTTTTCAAGCTTGGCACTGTTCCTCAGGCACCGTCTTGACTTAACATAACTTATATTATTTCAGAAAAAAAATTTTTTTTTTTTTTTTTCCTACATGGCAGTTAGAATTATAGAACATTTGAATAAAACAACTTATAATGTGTTAAACAGAGATTTAATGTTGTACCATCTACTGAACTGAACTATAGAAGGTGAAGATGCTTTGGGAGACATACTGTAAAATTATGGAGAGACATAACAAAGTTTTAGAAACAAATCACACCATATATGAGTAGATTCCTCACAAATAATTGCTCCACTTTATCAAATTTGCACTGAGCACAAGACTTGATTATCTTGCTTGTTCATCTGTCCTTCATCTCCTTTGACGTTGTTCGCTATCTCTGTCTTCTACATGTTTAATCTTACTGTCTAGGCTAAAACCATTTATCTGTTTGCTGGGTTTTCTTCAAGGCAGTGAAAGATAGCAATGAATGTGATTATGAAACAGATATTGCTATCAACCATCCAAAAATCTTGTTCACCTTTGACCAATATCTTTAAAGTACTGGCAGTGGCGGTTCTGCCCATGTTGCCGCCCTGGGCGAAATTACTGCCTTGCGCCGTTCCGTTCTAGCCGCGCGCGCGCATGCGCGCGCATGCGCAGCGAGAACTTCCAAGCGATAACGGCTGCTACCGGTGCCCCTCTGGCGGCTACACGCGCCCCTCCCAGAGCAGGGGCGCCAACACCTGCACAAATACCTTTTTTGGAAAAATACTTTTTATATGGACAAAATCTTATTTGCATAAAAAAAAGCCAGCAGGCTTGATGCTTACAGGTGCCGCGCCCACCCGGTCAGGTCTGCCGGATCTGACAGGTGAGCGGCGCACACATACTGCCATCCTCTCATTATAAATCAACTTTTGTTCATAAGCGGCTGCAGCAGCACAACGGACAGTGACACAGACAACATGGTTGATTATTGACTGCGCAATGCGGCCATTCGCCGGTAATTGCAGCATCAGGCGAGCCTACCTACTGGTTTATATGCAAGCATAATACATGTATATTTGCTTACACCCCAATATTAGACGAGGGCGTTTTTCAGGGAATTTTCAATGGAAAAAATATTGTCTTATATTCAGATGAATACGGTAATAGAAAACTGCTTTGCAGCGAGGATGATTTTTTTATTTATTTATTTATTTTTTGCGCTCATGCCGCCCCCCATGTGACATGAAAATATGCCGCCCCGGGCGGCTGCCCGCTTCGCCCGTGCCTAAAGCCGCTACTGAGTACTGGGCAGTTTAGCGTATCCCAATTAGAAAACATTTGATTAGCCTTGAACCACTGAAACACTGAGAATGCATTGTTAATAATTCATTTTTGCAACCAATTCTTTTCATGAAATAAGAGCTAAAAGAACAAAGTGGTGTGAATGTGTGGGTGTGTGTGGAAGAAACCGTTTTTCATCAACAATGAAAAGCCATTTTAGGAAATCAAGGTTTTTGCAGGACACTGAAAACTTAAAAATGTCTAGACAGACTCTGCCTGGACTGCACCTCCTTGTGTTTGTGAAAATACGGGGCCTCCCAGTCAGCTCTGACTTCAGAAACCAAAAGAACCAAGACTTGAACCTGCGATGTAAATCCAAGCTGGTGTGAATTTTGTTTTTCATAGTAATCACAAAGCAGCACATCTGGCTACAACTCTCTGTGCCGCTTTATTTCCAGCCACAAAAAGGATGCCTGAGCTCTTTTTCTACAGTATGTGTGTCTCGCTCTTTCACACTGTAGCGCTCCCTGTGATGGTGGGTGGAGGTGGAGGTGGAGGGTACTGTTTGCTTGTTAACAAAGAGTCTTGGGGCTGAATCAGATGGAGGGACTCCTAAAATAAACCTGAGCTCCTGTCTGACTACAACCCAGACACCCTGCAATTCTCTTCGTGTGTGTGTATGCGTGTGTGTGTGTGTGTGTGTGTGTGTGTGTGTGTGTGTGTGTGTGTGTGTGTGTGTGTGTGTGTGTGTGTGTGTGTGTGTACATATGCACTTTGTACCTGTGCTTGTGTGTGCATGCGGTGTGAGTGTGTGTCTGCATATTTGTGTCTCCCTGCACAGCCAGTGGGGAGGATAGAGAGAGGTGGACGGTGGCAGTCGTGAGGTAACAAGTCTGAATCCCCTTATCAGCAGGAAAATCCCTGTGGGGAAACAGATTGAGAAACACTCACCTCTCCCCCAGGTGTCCTCATGAAACTTGGCCCCCAGTGGCTCCTATTTATCTGCTCGTGGGACGGGACATCAGTCCAGTACCACCTGCTTGGGAAGCCCAGATTAAATTGTAATAGATAATGTGACATAGAAAGATTCACACCTTCATTAGCATCATCACTGTAGTCAAAGGGCACCTTCACAGCAAGCAGGTTTAGAGCAGTTTAATCAAATATTGGAGGAGATGCTCCCAGTGGTGGAGAGTAATCAAGTGCAATTACATGAGTACTGTTCACGAGTCCATTTTTGAGTATCAGTACTTCACTTGAGTATTTGTCTTTTTCGAAATGTTTGACTTTTACTCCACTACATTTCAAAGACAAATATTGTACTTTTGCTGTCACTACATTTTAATGAAGGTCGTTGTTACTCGAGCTTTGAAGTCAGCCGCTGAATTTTTCGTCTTTAAAATGTGATTGGTCACACGCTGTGTTCCTCGCAGGAGAAAAACCAATCACAGTACCCGCTCTCAACTGGGTTTGATGTGAAAGCAGAGATATGTCATCCAGCTCCGTGAATCAAGCGCAAGCCAGACATCCACTTTCAAAATAAAAGGCATCTGTTCCATTTTTTTTAAGCAAAGCACAAACGATTAATCCGGCGGTGGTAAGTACATTTGTGTTTCTACAAGTGTTTCAGTGCTTTCATTAGGTGGTTTCAGAGAGTTACGAGATTCTGTAAAATGCATTTATGAAAACAGTACAGCAATGTGCTCTGAGTAAAATTTGACTGAGCAAACCTGTGGTGGAGTAATATTTAACCAAATATTGATTTAAAGTGTAAATAACCAGAGGTATTTACACTTTAAATCAAGGGATGGAATTGTGTACTGGATATTAAAGGGTGGAAAGGAAAAGGTGAATTTTGCATGCACATACACAAACCACAGTAGTCTCCATCCCTCTGTATCTTTGCTTCAGAGGAAATAAAGCAAAGAGTTTAGCATTGCAAAAGCACACACACACACACACACACACACACACACACTTGCACACACAAACACACACACACACAACATATACCCTTATCACCCGTTGGCTTCATGTCTAGTATGCCAACCTTTCATCTGTTTATGCAGGATAAGGACACCATAACTAATAAACATGGAATCCATGAAACACACACATGCACACAAACACACACACTCACATAGACAGGCACACTTACATCCATACTTGCAACATGGATAATGCACATGGACACAGACACATAGGTGTATTTGCATGCAGGCGAAGTGAGTGACACACACACACGTGCATGCACACAGCAGAGTCCCAGAAGGAAATCTTTAATACTAATTTTAATTCCTACAAGCTTAGCATCTGTTCTTAGATAATCTATTTTTGATGGGGATTTGTGAGCGTGTGTGTGTGTATGTGTAAATGAGTCAATGACTGTTTCACATTGAATGATTACAGCATGAGCAAGGAAGCTTTTGAACGAATACAAGGTCACCAACCAATGGATTACATAATGTGGGATTTAAAAAAGAAAATAATCTGATCACAAAAAAGATAAACAGTGCATACTGTTCATTACAGTTGCTGTAAAAACATGAATTATGTACATTAATCTAGAAGTGCCAACAAGACAGATTACTCATTGGAAAAAGGCAATTAATTTGACACATTATGCACACAAACATAATACAAACCTTAAAGTAGAGGTAGATTCTGTCTGTATTTTAAATATGTAACAATACTCCTTAAATGCAAGCTGTCAGTGAGAAGAGATTTGATAATTTCATATTCTGCAACACACACGCACACACACCAGGTGTCTTTATGAATTATGGTGCTTGGATTTATTATTATACGTCCGTCGGGCTCGGTGTGTGCCACGATTTATTGCTCACATTATAGCTATAATATTCATCTTCATCCTGATCTCACCGTTTATGTTGCTATTGATTTACCACAGCCAGGTGATTATTGTGTGCTGCGACTCCGATTTCTTCAACTCTATCAACTCAAACATGTTCATAGAGGCATTTTTCTGTTTTGTTTGTTCATCCATTGAACACAGTGACTCATTTGTTCCTGGATTTCTCAGACAGCTACATGAAACAATGCTTAAGTGGTTGTCTTTGTGTGTGTGTGTGTGTGTGTGTGTGTGTGTGTGTGTGTGTGTGTGTGTGTGTGTGGGTGTGTGTGTGGGTGTGTGTCTGTGTTGGTGTAGGTGGGTGTGTATATCCATGTATGTATGTGTGTTTGCATGTATCTGTCCTTGCAGTGATACATAGGACCATGTATGTCCATCTGTGTGTGTGTTGAGGGGCTGAGTGTGAATTATCGCCTCTGGGAAGGCTAAAATAACAAGAGCACACACATCAGTGTACACACACACACACACACACACACACACACACACATACAAACAAGAGGCTAAAATAGCTGGGTGAGAACAAAGCCTGGACAGCTCTCAGACAGGAAACTGCTTACACCACATGGCCTCATTCCCCTATATGTGTCTATGTCTATGTGTGTGTGACCGTGTGTGTGTGTGTGTGTGTGTGTGTGTGTGTGTGGCAGAGAGAGAATTAAAGAGAACATATGTGTAAGTATCACAATATAGTGTTCCAGCGCCTATGCAGCATTCATCAATGCTTACACGTTCCATAACTAGATTACATAGTGCTGTGACTACACACTGAACACCTTTGAATACAAGAAGCTGACAAGCGATTAATTCATGGTGACTGACCTTGTCTTGCATGTGATGTATCGAAAGTGAAAGCGGGTTTAAGGTAAGCTACAGTAAATCAGGCATGTCACAACTTCCTCATTTATATTCAAAAGTAGATATGTTTTGAGGCTGATGCCAATATCCAATATCCTACCCCACTGAAGGCCATTACAGACACCGATATGAATTTCTGAGTCAGAAAGCAATTGCAGGCAAAAAAAAAAAAAAAAAAAAACACTCAACTTTTCAGACAGGCCTGTCTTAAGATAATTGTTTTCCAAAAGACCACGACCAACAAAAGACCATGTTAATTTAATTCTGTCACTAATTTGATAGTTGCAGCAATGAAACACTCTTTGTGTCTGTCATAAAAAGCCTATTTTTACAATAATCTAAATATCCATAGTAAAAATTCTTTTCAGACAGACTGGCACATGAGTGCAGAACAGGTGGATGCAAATGCAGGGGACAAGGAGAGCAGAACTGAGGAATAATACATTATTTCGCCAAAGGCAGTTTACACAGGCACATACACAGGTGTAATCAACAATGAACCGATAAAGACAGAAGTGAGGACAGGACTGAAGTGCTACTTAAACCAATGAGCTAAGCAGCTACAGCTGACAAGACAGCAGACAAGGAAGGGAGTTGATTGGCTGAGAGAACAGTCAACGGGAACAGGGCCAATGAGACATAGATCAGCCCTGCGTTCCAAATCGCATACTTCTACTTTTTACTTTTAGTATGTACTGCAGCTGCTCTTACAAAGTATGCAGTGTAGTATAGCGTAGCATGCGTATGCATACTATTGGGACACACCTTACATACGTCATCCCTGGCCTCCGACCCTCTTGCTCACTTCCGCCGCCGTCCGTAGCGCCGCATTTGAATGTTGTTGTTAAAATGCCGGTGCTGTTTCATACTGCGCTGTCGTCTGTCATATTTCTTATCTTCTGTCTTCTTGTTGCTTCTGCTGTCACTGAGTGAGGTGAGTGCGATATGTGTGTCATGTTGTCTTACATATGTGGGCGTGGCTTGTACACGCAACTCAGTCAGTGCGACGTAAGTTCCGCTGCACAAAGGATTGTGGGTCAGAATGGCCAGAGAAGCATGCTGATTTGCATACTGTGAAATCTGATCTGGATGTAGTAGAACATCCTGGTACTCTTGGCATACTGCATCTGACATACGATGTATTGGGACATACTAATTCTTTTTTTTGCCTACTAAATAGTATGGCAGTATGGGTATTGGAACACTGTGGTTCCTCTCTCACCACAGCTGTGGAACACTAGTCTGTAAAAATACAATTAAACTTAACTTTCTATGCACATTTACTATCCATTTTAAGGTTAAATGCATCTCAGGTTTCCCTCAACCACTGAACCCAAACTGGTCCAACCCTTCAGATATCCTATTCAGATATTTCACCCAGACTTGTAAAGGGATTTGAATTCCAGAGTGAGCTTGTTTAGAGGAAAAATGTTATGACTTTTTTTTTTTTTTTTTTTTTTTTTGGAGACAAAGTTTGATAAGTTGCTTTTGTGAGCCAACTTTTTGCAACTTGATTGCTCTTCTTTCTGACAAACATAATACCAGTATTTTCAGTAACTGGCCAATTTATGCCCACCGTTCACATCAGTTTTAGCCTGTCGACTCCACTGTTGCAGGGGAAAGATCACCGTGTTTGACCTACACCCACAGACAAATGTGCGATTGTCCAATCCATACATCTTTGAGACAACTCGCAAATTCACCCTACAGAGAGACGGGGAAAAAAATATCATTGAAAAGTTGAGGGGAGTGTTTTATTTCATCCAAACTTCAACATCGTCACTTATGTCTTCTTGTCAGGCCTGAATCCTCTTGAAGGTTACAAAATGTTTTTAAAAGGGAAGTTCATCTCAACTGATTACTGATGGGAGCGATTCTGGGTTTGCTTTCGGGTTTATCAACATGTTCCATGTTCCTGAATGCCAAATATGAATGCCCAAGGTAACTTTCAGCATCAAACATCTGATGCCTTGGCCTCCTGCCCAAGCGTCTGTATTTGATGAGTTGGACATATTGGGGCTGACTCCAGGGGACTGTTCAACCTTGGGATTCAGAAGTAACAATTCAAATTTTGTTCTGGCCATTGAACAGCAGATCAACTCTGTACTCTGGCACAGATGTTAGAGGGATTGTCGGAGTTCACCTCCATGGTCTAGAGTACATGTGCTCAGTAGAATTGAAGAAGCTTCATAGGAGCTGCTGCAGAGCTGCCGAGGTCACTGCTGCAAAAAAAAAAAAAAAAAAAATTAGCTTCAGTATTATTTAGCTGTGTTTAGTTTGAATCCAATATGTCATTCAGCATTTCACCATAAACTGTTAAAGCAGATGCTGATACTTGACTTGACCAGAGCCGACCATGTGCCTGACTTGACTCGACTTGGCTTGCTCTGCTCAGACTGGTGACTTACTGGTGACTAAAGGAAGTGAGATGTGGTCCCATCGTACTGTCTGTGCTCATGAGGAGTACATAAAGCCCTTAGTCATTCATTACCAGTGATTCAATGGAGGCCAGCCTCATCTCATCAGCCACACAGTGTTTGTGTTCTCCCCTGCCTGTTGACTGGGTCCAATGCCATAATCATTTTCAAGTTTTCAGATTTTGTCCTAATCCTCATTTTGGCACAAAAGTAGTAGAATATATTTTGAGTACTTGGTAATAACATGTGCATAACTGGATTTTCCTTGTTTTGAAATGTCCTTATCTGTTCCACTTTTATTCTCCTGTATTTGATAATTTACAATGAAAAAAAGTAATGTTCCAGGACATAATGGGTTGATGATGTGTGCTCCAACTAACATCGCATTTGATACTGTTAAATTCTCTAAAGAAATAAACAGTTTTGGCTGATTTTACAAGTTAGACGTTTTATGTCCTTACACAGAAAATACTGGAATTCTTTTTTTTTTTTTTTTTTTTTTTTTTTTTTTTTTACAGGGATCATTTTCATTCACTGGATAATGTAAACACTAACCTCCCAACTGATCTTTCTCACCACAGAATAGAATAGAATAGAATAGAATAGAATAGAATAGAATAGAATAGAATAGAATAGAGCTCTAGTATCAGGCTTACTTAAATTGCCAAATACAACACATGTCAATATTGACAGCTAAAGTTGTGACATATAAGTATATGTTACAGGGACAGAGATCCTTGTTTTGTTATGTCCATCTGTGCGTCTGCTCACTATTTTCTGTCTAAGCACTTCTCTGTCAGATATTCACACCAAGCATGTTTGCGTCAGTCTGTTTGAACTATGGAGTGTTTATTTCAGCCAGAAACAGAACCATTGCATTACAGTACATTAAGGAGGGAGACATTCCCATTATATAGAGAGCAGTTACTCATGCTTGAAAAGTCGAGCATAATAAAATGACCAAAGGGTGAACTTGGAGGCTGTGGACATATCCATTTCCATTGTGATTAGCTAATGAAATGCTGCAAGGAGAAGATTCAAATTTGTTTTGTCTGAGAAAACATGAATGCATTTCCATGCTATCAGCTGTATTTTGGAGTGCAGGAGGAGCTGTATAGATGAGCAAGTTAAATCAATCACAACTCATACTGTGGCATTGCTGAAGAGTCACTTTGAATTGTCTCGCAAAGATGAAACAATGTAAGCAATTATTATGTCAAGCACCAATGGGGCAAATCTGGGATAAAACACAATATCAAAATAGTTTAATGTTAATTGTCAGGCCTCAGTTAAAGCTGACACATACTGCTAATTGGGAGTCAAGTTAATATGACTGGCCAGCGTAGATGTGATGTAACTGGGATTTAATTATTACTTAAGGGGTAACATCCTTTCTCAGGGTGTTTCCGTTTTTATATGTCATATGTTTATATGTCACACCTTTAGCTGTCAATATTTTTGTTTGTTTTTTTGGCCATTCCATTATATGATCTCTGTGTGTGTGTGTGTGTGTGTGTCTCTCTCTCTCTCTCTCTCTCTCTCTCTCTCTCTCTCGCTCTCCCTCTCTGTGTCTCCTCAATTTCAGATCTTCAGCAGAAGGATGAAAAAGTGAAGCCTTTGGCAACAACAACCAGCCCTGCTTCTTCATCTTTTCTGCCTCTTTGCCTCATCACTTCTCCATTTCTCTAACCTCAAACCTCTCTCCCTCTCTCTGCCCCCCCCCCCCATCCTCTCAGTTTCTTCATCCTCTCTTCTCTCCCCCCTTCCCCTCTTATCCTACATTCTTTACCACCGCTCTCTCACCCTCCCTCTTTCTTTCCCATCCCCATCTCATCTCCTCTTATTTTCTCTGTCATTTAATACAAGGAAGCCAGTAACAATGGTTCCTCTGAGAGAGTTGCGGATCAATTTCCCTGCCCTCTGGTATTGAATGGTGTCTTTGTGTTTGGGTAATGCATCACAGTCGGCGAGCTCTCTTTTGCCGCCCAACCCTGTGCTTCACTGGAAGCAATCACGGCGGCCAGCTCTCTGCAATCTTTCACTTCCTCCTCCATCCTCTGACACCACTGACATGTTCAATTAAACAAGGCATTGTTACTTTGGTGGAATTACTCTTTAATAATGAGATAGTTACTTGAGCTCTAAGGAGGTAAGATATCTCAAGAGCCCTATTAATAATCTGGGCAGGGAGTGTGAATGAGTAATGCTCACCATTTCCTCAACAGCGGTCGAGACACTTAACCTCCCAGTTGCTTCAGTTAAGCTGCTCAGTAGCCGACAGCAAAAGGTTGTGGTTGTTCCTGTCGGCTCCCTGGCGTGATGTGTGTAACTGTATGACCGTGTTATACAGCAGTGATGAAATCTTGCTGGGAGAGGTTTAAAAATAAAAAAATAAAAAAATAAACATACCACACACACATATCGTGCAGGCCAAAGTACGATATTTATCATACATGGCTGGAATGGAAGTCAGGCACATTATGGGCTCTGTCACAGATATGTTTAGATTTGGATTTGGATTTTTGAGCAAAAAATAGTTAAAGAGGACATCTTTACTCAAAATGCCTTCTGAGATTAAATAAAGGATTGATTGATTCACTGAACAATGGCGATTATGAGTCATCAGTAAGTGATAATCTCTGACAAATTCATATAAAACTGTGCTGCACTTTAAACAATGGGATTCTTAGTGGAGTGCTACATCCAAACACAAAAAAGTCAAAAAAAGTCATCCGAAATTTTCAAGTCAAGGAGAAGAAAATATTTGACTCACATCCTAATAGACACAGAGCTGTCATCAGAGCGTTTGTACACTATACAGGTTCAGTGAAGTATTATACACAAGGACAGAGTGCAGACACAGCTGGGGGTCGGTCCCAGTTATTTAGGAACCAGTCACTTCTTTAATCCCATGGTTCTAGATTCAGGGACCAATAACAAGTTAAAAAAAATCCTCTTTCCCAAATAAGATATTTTAGCTAATGTTGAGGTATTGCTAGTCTTATTGTTTTGGTGAATATTAGCTCTGATGCTTTGGCAAAATTGTTTTTGAAACATTCATGCCAAAGAGCCATCGAATTAAACTGAGAGAGAGAGGCAGATAGGCAGAGAATGAACATAAGGTAAAGCTGAAAACCATTCATTTGCCTTTCCTCTGTACTGTAAATGAATATATGAATAAATTAATTTCAGCAGATAAAATACCATTATGCTCGCTTCTCCCTCTTTTCTAAACCAGGAGAGCCATGGCTGTGCCTGTTGGACCCACTCCACATAAATAAGTAGCTGTCACACGGCAATGGCAAATACATTTCAGCTAAAACGTTACTAACTTAAGAAAAATAAATAAAAAAAAAAAAACCTCTCTCAAGCATTAAGATTATCTTATGAACAATGCAGTATTGCGCTGTAATACAATATAACAAAGAAAAATGTAAAAAGGCTGTTTGTTTGATAATCACAGCCAGCACAACCAAAAGTAATGCAATAACTAAATGAAACTGCCTCATACAAAGTGAAACAGCACAGTGAGTCTGTTCTGGATGGATTACAGGAGCTAAAGTCATGACACCATACTGTATGTTACTGTAAACACACACTGCATAAGGTAGCCTGTGTAGGCCTCATGTTTCAGTCATGTTTAGGCCAGTAAACACCTTTACATGGATGGAGCATCTTCATTGTTTGGGAAATCCACTCACAATGTAAGAACTGAGCTTGTATAGTAATTTCATACAACTACAGTTGTTCCAAGATGGTTTAGCTTTAATAAGATGAGCTCGGCTAAAACTTCAAAAGGCTGCTAATCATAATCCCAACTGACTTTTATGGTTTTAATTCTCAAGTATGTAGTAAATCTGGCAGGAATACCATCAGGATTATTGGTGTGAAATTTTGTGCTGAGAGGCTTTATTTACTATTTTATTTATATTATATTATATGTATTAAATTTATATAAACAATGCATATATTTATATAATCATATAAACAACAACAGTACTTAGATACTTAGAACATAGTAATATGTGACTACTTGATACCATGTTGCCAGGGAAAGATGATAAAATTTAATTAATTAAATTAAATTAATTAAAGGGTAGTTCCAGATATTCTCAACCTGTGTCTTTTTTTCCCAGTTTTTCCCATCATGGTGATTGATTTAGTTGAAAATTTCATCACCATCGTCACCAGGCAGATTGTTGATGACTCACTTTTGGCCTCTATTTCTGCTCCTCACATACATACACACGCACACACGCATGCACACACATGTACACACACACACACACACATACACACACACACAGTCACAAGTTAAAGGGTGTTTCTTGACAAATGAGTCTTCTAAACAGTGAGAATGTCTTTACTCCCACTCACATTGGTCATAACGTCTGTTAACAGCTAAGCTGCCCTGCAGTGTGTGTGTGTGTATGTGTGTTGTTTGTTGCTGTATCTCAGTGATGATCTTTATATGGCCTTGATTTGCTGATGGCAAAATGGATTCACAGCACTTAGCAGACCACTGGCATGTTCTGCATTACAAGGTACATTTTCTTCATGAGAGGTTATGAAGGCTTGTAAGTAAATGTGCTTACTGAAACCACAACTGCAAACGCAAGATCACAGAGAGGAAAAATCTGCTACATAATTGAATGTACACTTCTCGCTTTCTCGCTCTCTCTCTATCTCTCTCTCTCACACACACACATACACACACACACACACACACACACACACACACACACACACACACACACACAAACACACATATAAACTTACCTACACAGCATAATCTCCATTATGGCTCTGGAGATAAATCGCAGATATCTATATTTAACTACATCTCTATATATAATATTTTAATCCAGTTAAAGAGGGGCATAATATATTCTGGGCTTTGAATACATATTCTTTCCCATATTGCATGAGTGTCATATATCCTGTGACTGCTGGTTGCAACGTCTCATTGAAAGCATTGTTGCGTTGATACACTATTTGTCAGTCAGACCAGAAATTACCTACATGTCTTGTGCATCATTTTATATACATTTCTGTGTAATCCAACCAGACATATTTGGTATGGCAAAACCAACAATGGGACAGGCAGGGTTGAAGGTTAACCTACAAGGTCTTAAGAAAAGCATATTAAAGCTTTCATATTATTTGTTGTATGAATTGGCCATAGTGGCAAAATGGGTATCCATCCATGAGAATGCATTTTAAGGCATACGATATGTTTAAATGAAACATATTTTAGTGGATGAAGAGGGAAGTTATGAGTTGGATAAATACAGAGAAAGGTTACTGTGCCAATAACTCCACACGACACCCATTTATTTCACCTTACCACACATCCACTGGGATTATGTGTACATGTGTGTGTGTGTGTGTTTGTGTGTGCGTGTGTTTGTGTGTGCGTGTGTGTGTGTGTGCGTGTGTGTGTGTGTGTGTGTGTGTGTACTGTATGTGTCTCAGCAGGCTCCCCATTTTGCTCCCAGTGTGTACCTCCGGTGTTAGAGGAAGACCTTTAGATTAGCTTTAAACCACCTCTCCATGGCTCCGGGGGTATAAATATTAACAACCTCAGCATGGTACTAGCCCCACACACACTGAAACACACACACACACACACACACACACACAGCTCTTGTGACGCATAGGCTGCATTTTCACAACAGCACCGGTCAAACATTTTTGGAACATTTTTTTTTATTTTTATTATTATTATTTTTGACCATTTTTAGAGATTAAGTCAGTAATAGCAGAGATTCATTTTCCTGCTAAAGTAGCTGAGTGCAAACTACCTGCCTGTGCTCACACTGGAAGTATTTTCCTAACGTTAACCAGTGGTTTGGATATTTTTTTCATATAAAAGACAAGTAAAACTGACAGAGTTAAGGCCACAGAATCTCACTTTGGAGTCTATACGGGGGACTTTTTGTTATTGATTATTATTTAACAGAATAACTGTCTACATCATACTTTGTAGATAATAATGAAACTTAAAATTAGGTTAGTGGCACTTGTACATCCTGTAACCAGAATCATTTCTGGTGAATTAAATTATAGAAAATTGAAATGATTCCTCATTTTGCTGTGGAACCCCCTGCATCCCACTCAGGTCCCAGGTGAGTCCCCATACCCCACTTTGAGAACCACTGGACCTTAACAATGAAATCACCTCCCGAGCAGGGACAACACAGCTCTGTAGGTACATCCAGTGCGTATTGAACTAACCACTGAGCTTCTGTTGCATCAGTGTGCACCATCTGCTACATTTTAAATGATGCTCTCAAGGCTTTTTTGTATTGAGTGTGTTCTTGTTCAGAGAGCTTGTGTGTCACATGGCCTCGGGCTAAAAAAGATAAGGCCGAGGCAGAGTGTTGTGAATATCACAGCAGCGTTATCGGACCAGGGGAAGTGGTGACCGCTCCAGAAATTAATCATAGTGGCACAGACGATGAATTCAAATAAAGAGCGGTGGTGAGATCAAGTGACGCTTCATTTCTTTGTGTGCAGCATTTTTTTTTAAAAAATGTTGTAGATCAAGTTGCCAAGCTGATGTTTTTTGTCGCTAGGTGTTGTCTTTTTTTGAAGATCTGCCATGTTAGTAAATTGTGCCTGTAATGATGCTGAAAGCTTTTTTTTTTTTTTTCAAATGTTCCTAAGTGTCGGTATTTGATGACAATTATATTGACTTGCAAAGTGTTTTTGGTGCTCTCAAAGAGCTGAACTGTGGGTGTCGATTCAAAAAAATATTTTCAAGCCATAAAGAAATGGCATGTTGACAGCCTCTTGCCAGGGAAGTGAGACTGTTAACTTTTTGGCTGCATCTGTCATCATTCCTGGAAAAAATAAGCAGACCTCGGTGTCATAATTTAATGGGGTTGGATGTATTTTTTCTTTTAACAATAATGAAGCCTTTTTGTTCAAGCTGTCTGACTGTCATTCTGTAAAACTTTTTTAAAGACAATTTTTATCATCTTCAGGGTGCAACTTGATGGTGTGGGCCTGTGGTTTTTAAATGGCTGAGTTGGCACTCGTTTTGGTGCAAAACCGTCTAATGTGTCACCTGTGAAGGGGATGTATTTGTCACTGCCTGTTGCTGAATTTATTTGATAAAGTAACACAGTTGTTCCCATGAATAGCTAACATTAGCATTGTGCATGAAGTGTAGGGCAGCAGGTTGAAGGCAGCACCTTTCATTCACTTTGGCCTGAGTGACTGTGCACCTCCTCCCTCCCTGTGAATGTTTTTTTTTTGCTCTTGCTTCCTGCTGAATCTGGATGTTGGGGTGAGGCTTGACATGGAGTGGCAGCCTTCAAAAGTGCAAACCAACAGGAGATGAATCAGCAGGCAAAAGGCAGTTTCATTTGATGAAACGTGATGATTTTATTAGTTGAAATTTTTATTCACGCCTAATGGTTCATGCTGATGTCACCATTGAGGTTACGTTGTTTTCTAGGATATAACTAATAATAGAATTTGATAGCAAAGAAGCTATCCTTTAATTGTTACAGCAGTGCAGCAAGCATGAGGTAAAATGTGGGTCTCAGAAAGATATATCGAGAATGTGAGAGATGGAGAAAATAACCCAGTACAATTAATGTCAACTCTGAAGTCAGACATATCTATAAAAAAAAAAAAAAACATTAATTAGTGTGGGTGCTTAAAAAATGCAAAACCAAAGCCTAAGCCCAAACAATACATAAAATCCAGTTCAAAAACCCATCAAGGATCTATTTTTGGTTACATCTCGAAAAGATGCGGGAACATTTTGGCATGGATCCTCCTTACACCATCAAATGCAGTCATTGTTTTCACTCCACAATTTACAGGCAATTCAAAGGTAAACACATTTTGTTTACATCTGGATTAAGGATTAAGCCTTCTATTAGCATGAGGCAGTAGCCCATGGAAAAATCCTCCTTATTATATATTTTAAAAAAATCAATTACGGCAAAATCCTCAGCTGAAAGTTAAATCTCAGCAAACCAATACTCAAATTACCTCCTGGTGGAATGGGAGAGCGTTAATGCATTTACCGTACATCAAAGGAATTTCGCCTCACTTGTCCCAAGAATCTCTCCCTCTATTCAAGGATTTGGCTCCCTACTTTTGAGCCCATACTGTATTATACAGTTCAGGCATTAATTTCACCTCCATCCCCTACAGCTACTCTTGAGAAAGAGCTTAAAGGAGGTTTGTCCATGTCACACATTGATTTAATGATCTCACTCACAGTGGCTGATCCAGAAAAAGCAGCTGCTTTTCTGATACATGAAGCATAACATGACATACATGAATACATGTTCTATTCCAAAACACCTTGATGTGGGTTGTGTGTACCTGTTTGTGTGTGTGTGTGTGTGTGTGTGTGTGTGTGTGTGTGTGTGTGTGTGTGTGTGTGTGTCTCAGCCGATGACTCATGGCTCTAATAGCAGACTACTGAGGCAGTGAAGCAGCAGAAACACAGAGCTTCAACATTCACAAGAATATCCTTCAACTGCACTTTGCTTTGTTCCCTTTATGTATTCAACTTTCTTTCAATTTTTTGTTCCATTTCACTTCATCATCACCTTTTTGTCTAAGAGTGTGAACTGACACCTCATGATTCTCGAGCCAATGGGCCTCATTTATCAGGTCATATACAAGCTAATCTTTACACTGAACTGTAGTAACCCAGACTGAGCCTCATTATAATCCTGCATAGCCAGACCTCCGTGTAAAACAAAATGTGGAAGTTCAAGAAGAGCAGTTGGATAAAAAAGGTTGCATGCCTCATCCGATAAAACTATACAAGGATGGAGCATGCCACTGTTGCTCACATGTCTATTGTCCTACTAGTAAGAACGCCTTTGTTCCATAATTATAGGATTAGAAAGCAAAGATGAAAATATTCTACATTTCTCTGTCCCACATAAAGCATTGCGGACTGTCAGACAAGTTTGATAAATCAAGTCTTACCACAAGCTGTAAAGTCTACCTCAACTCAATATAATGTCAAGAGAATAGCATTTAGCAAAACCTCAAAGTTTTCACACATTATTATGGTTAGTGTAGCTGAACCAATAAAACTAACTGTTTACAGAATAATAAACCAGAGGTGCTAATTCCAGGGAGTGCATCTTCAAACTCTGAACCAATCAAACGTCAGCTTCTGGATCCACTAGTTCTCATTAACATTCATTTTCTGGCAAGAAATTTTCCAAATGTCCATTGTCTGACAAGGAACTGTAGCTACACAAGATTAACTGGACTATCTTGAACAATATTGAACTGTGATATAAGCTAAGTTGTGTTAAAGTTTATAGAACTGCACTGCACTGTAATGGACTCTACTCAGGGGTCGGGAATGGAGTGTGTCTTTTATGTTTCAATTTTTCAAGTCTAGCCATAGAGGCACTTCCAGTGCAGTCACCAGGAAAAAATATTGGCATTTTTTAAGCATGCAAAGCCTTTTCCTAACCTTAACCATGACAACAAAACTTTTCCCTAAGTTTAACCCCACACACACACACACACGTACGCACGCGCGCTTTCTGAAACGTTAACGTCAGCTCAAGCTGTAGTGTCCCCCGAAGCGGCACCATACAACTTCACTGCTTCAGTAGTTTACGTAGGGTTCACGTCACGCCTGATGGAAGCCCCTATGGTCAAAAAGAGCCCGCTTCGTAACACAGAGAAGGCAACTTTATGAACGGGAAAGTGAACGTTATGTCAAAAAAAAAAAACAAAAAAAAAACATACTGATACGTACACTATATTACCAAAAGTATTCGCTCACCCATTCAAATGATCAGAATCAGGTGTCCTAATCACTTGGCCTGGCCACAGGTGTATAAAATCAAGCACTCAGGCATGCAGACTGTGAAACAAGACATTTGTGAAAGAATGGGCCGCTCTCAGGAGCTCAGTGAATTCCAGCGTGGAACTGTCATAGGATGCCACCTGTGCAACAAATCCAGTCGTGAAATTTCCTCGCTCCTAAATATTCCACAGTCAACTGTCAGCTCTATTATAACAAAATGGAAGCGTTTGGGAACAACAGCAACTCAGCCACGAAGTGGTAGGCCACGTAAAGTGACGGAGAGGGGTCAGCGGATGCTGAAGCGCATAGTGCAAAGAGGTCGCCGACTTTCTGCACAGTCAATTGCTACAGAGCTACAAACTTCATGTGACCTTCAGATTAGCCCAAGTACAGTACGCAGAGAGCTTCATGGAATGGGTTTCCATGGCCGAGCAGCTGCAGCCAAGCCACACATCACCAAGTGCAATGCAAAGCGTCAGATGCAATGGTGTAAAGCACGCCGCCACTGGCCTCTAGAGCAGTGGAGACGCGTTCTCTGGAGTGATGAATCACACTTTTCCATCTGGCAATCTGATGGACGAGTCTGGGTTTGGAGGTTGCCAGGAGAACGGTACATTTCAGACTGCATTGTGCTGACTGTGAAATTTGGTGGAGGAGGAATTATGGTGTGGGGTTGTTTTTCAGGAGCTGGGCTTGGCCCCTTAGTTCCAGTGAAAGGAACTTTAAATGCTTCAGGATACCAAAACATTTTGGACAATTCCATGCTCCCAACCTTGTGGGAACAGTTTGGAGCGGGCCCCTTCCTCTTCCAACATGACTGTGCACCAGTGCACAAAGCAAGGTCCATAAAGACATGGATGACAGAGTCTGGTGTGGATGAACTTGACTGGCCTGCACAGAGTCCTGACCTGAACCCGATAGAACACCTTTGGGATGAATTAGAGCGGAGACTGAGAGCCAGGCCTTCTCGACCAACATCAGTGTGTGACCTCACCAATGCGCTTTTGGAAGAATGGTCAAAAATTCCTATAAACACTCTCCTCAACCTTGTGGACAGTCTTCCCAGAAGAGTTGAAGCTGTAATAGCTGCAAAAGGTGGACCGACATCATATTGAACTCTATGGGTTAGGAATGGGATGGCACTTCAGTTCATAGTATGAGTAAAGGCAGGTGAGCGAATACTTTTGGTAATATAGTGTATCTCTGCGCATTTTGAAGTGGTTATACGGAAATTCGGTACATTTTCTAGTGGGTATACGGCGTATACCTGCGTATCACGCAGACTACACTACTGCTTTTCCTAACCTTAACCAAGTATATTTGGTGGCTGACAAAGCTGATGAACCAAACAAAAGTGGCTAAAGTAGATAATGGCCTACCGTTAGCTAGCATTTGCGCATCTACGGACATTAAATGTCATGTGACACTAACGCAGGCTCCACTATATTGGCTATATGTCTATTTAACATATTTTGGTTAAGAAACCTTAAGATGGCAACATTTTATTCTGATGATGACTGGTTTGAGCAATTCACTGCCATGCTACCACTTTGAGCCAGACACGCTAAGCTGGCAGCAGCCACAATACAATGACTGCATGAATGTGGAAGTAGTGATTAAAACTGAGTTCACCTTGTGCTGCAGGAACTAATGAGAGTGCATCTAATTCTTGAGACTGTGCTGCATTGATTTGCTTCTCCTTAACCTTTTAACCTTTTCAGACGTGTAGAGAAGAGAGCTTCCAACAGCCAACTTTTCAGTTTTAGGGGCACCTGTGTTTGTGTCCTGCCGTGTTATAGAAATATCATGTTATCATTCACAGTGTTCATTAGAGGGAAGTGGGGAGAGTTTGTCCCCTGAGTGTTTGGAGTGGGCACAGTAGTGTGGAGTGGGTCGTACTGGTTCAGTGCATTTACACCATTAGAATGACTCTGAATTAACTGAATTAATGTTCTCTCTCACTCTCTCTCTCTCTCTCTCTCTCTCTCTCTCACACACACACACACACACACAAACACACACACACACACATTCACACTAACAAATATGATACATACATGTGCTAAGCACCTACACACTCAGTGTGAAAACACAAAGTTGCCCACACACACACAAAAATATACACACACCTACACATTTACACATGTCCCAAACAACTTTTATTATCCAGTTTCAAAAGCACACAAAAATCTTTAAATTCATAAGCACAAAGGCAGATTGCTTACCAACTTGGCAGGCATACATGTGAAGGACTCATTAGTTTTGCGTGCATGCACACACGCACATACACACACATGCATGCACACAGCTGGTATCAGGAACAGAGAGGGAGAGGAAACTGAGTACAAATTATTTTCATCAAGCATGACACATTCATTTGACATCTCACCATGAAAAAAGTGCTTGAGCAATCACACTCTTGGCTGGCCAACATCAGAGCTGCTAATAAATTTTCTATGGAGCTCACTGGCGCATCCCCACACCCTATCTGTCCTCATTTCAAAGACGACTGGAAAACATGGAGAGATGGAGGGGGAGCAAAAAAGGGAAGGGAGGGGAAGACAGAGGAAAGGGGAGGAGAAATAGGAGAGGGAGAGAAAGAAGAAGGAACATCACCTCACTCTGTGTCTTTATCTCTTTCCCTATAACTTTACCCTTACTGTATCTACCATTTTCCAAAAGAAAAAACATTTAAAGCTACTCCATGGGTGATTTTTAGAGATTGCCATTTCCCCCAAAAGAGATTCACCCTATTTGCCAAAAAGATGTTCTGGTGTCAGACATTGCCACTGGTGGAAAATCCACACCAAGAAAGGCCAAAATTAGAGTAAAATACAAAACTTTATTTCTTTCCAGTAAGAACTCCATCCATAAAAAACTCTTTAGAGTTGCTTCTAAATGCCACTTGGGACTGTGAAAGTGCAAAGTTGCCTAGTAGACCTTTAATATTTGGCAAGATATTATGACTGAGGTGGTGGGGAAAAAAGTGTAGAATGAGAAAAAGGAAGTGACACTAAGAAACACTATATTTACATTTGGATCAAGGAGGAAACTGAGAACAAGGACAAAGAGTGAAAGGGCGGAATGAACTCTCTTTTGGTTTTCTATCTCACTCTCCCTACTTTTGCTCCTCTCTCTGTCTTCACATGTATCTCGTAATCAACCATTTCTTAGAGGAAAAGATAAGGCGCTTTCAACATTCACAGAATAAGTCAGAAGTACACAATTTCATCTGTCCAGCCAGCTGTGGTTCCAGTCCAAGAGATATGTCTCATTTCTTTGTAGTAATGATGTTGGAGCTTAGCCAAGCAGAAAGTCTACGCTACTGACCTCTCACGGGTGATCATCCACCTCACTGGTCAGAAAAACTCACCCTGTGTCTGTATGGGTGAGTGTGTGTGTGTGTGTGTGTGTGTGTGTGTGTGTGTGTGTGTGTCTCTCTGAGTTTGTCTATGTGTGTTTACGTGCATGTGTAAGTCTGCGTTTACGTTGTATGTCCTCTCACCCACTGCAAGGTCATATATATGCTGCTCATATGTGAATGGATGACTAACCATGAAAATAGGACATCGTGTGCACTATGGAAGTTCAATGCTGAGCAGAAGCTTTAATGATGTGGAATAAATTAATGAAAGATGTAAGAAATAAATGAGAAGGATTCAGTATAGGGAATGATGCAGTGGTTGTCAGAAGTTGTATTTCGGAGTGATATGCGAAAAGACTTTCAAGATATTTTCTTCTACTTGATTATTGAACACAGACAAAATGTATAATGTCATCCACAAGAATATGCAAGATCAATAAGGTAACCCAACCTGTAAAGCTTTGGTTCCATGTTTCATGAGGTAAAACTTCATCCCTCCTCATTTTTCCACAAAAGTTTATTTTGTTCAAATCTTGTGCACAAATTTGTTTGCATGCCAGTTCACTTTTTCCCACCATGATTTGCTTTCAAACTAATGATTTTCCATGTAAACAGTAACTTCAGAATGTAAACTTTTGAATATGTTTCATGTTGCGTTCATATTTTTTGTTAAGTATATACCTTTGGACTGAAACACTACCTCCAAGATCTGATTACCTCGCTAATCTGACTGACCATTCCAATTATTTTTGGTTACATTTGGATTGCCTTGTCTGTAAAATGTATATAATAAAAAATCAGTTTGTTCACTGTAAATCTTAATATTTCTCTTATCCTTACAGTCAGTTTCTCTATTTTAAAGAGTGTTAGTGTCTGTAATCATGGACACATAATCATAAAAATCTGTCAATCCTAATCTTATTTTACCCCCAAACATGTCAGACAATAGTCCATTAAACATCAATCACCAACAGTATTCTTTCAGAAGTATCTGTGATATGAATATGATCCCTGTTCACATATTATATGTTAAGCACTGAGGCTAAAGCTTTCATCCAAAATATAACACAACACTTAAAATGAATGCAGCGAGAAAATAACTTTGCAACAATCAAGTATGACAGAGAAGTGGAAATAGGAGTTGAGGAAAGAGATAGAAAGAAGAGGAAGGAAATGTAATTTGGAAGGATGAGATGAAGTGAAAGGATCCATTTATTCCCAATGCAATTAGACCACTTAATTTGCACATAAAATGATGTGGTATCTCATTCCTGTGTGCGAGCTGTGGATTTTGTGCTGATGAGCTTTTGATTGCACTGTATCAGGCTGTTGACTCCTTGTCTGGTTGTATCAACTGATGTTTACCATCATGGTGTATGTTATGTGCCTTTGTCCTGTGCTTTACTACCTGTTTTATGGTGCTTTGTCTGGAAACAAAGTTTGAAATGAAGTTAACTGAAACAATGAGACTGAAGGTACTGTGTTTTTACAGTCATTGAACCAAATTATGCATTCACTAGTTTTTGAAGAGTGAGTATGCATAAACATGGACATTTTTGCAGGTAAAACTAAGGCTGTTCATTGCCATCCTGGTGAGTACAGGAGGTGCCTGTTCTGAATTTGTTACATTATAATACAAATAATACCAAAAGAAACTTGCCCACTACTTCTTTTTTTCCTTTTGAAGTGAGAATAACAATGCAGCATGAGTCACAGGGTTTTGGTTTGGAAGTGCGTCATCATTGCTTTTAAAGGGAGACCCAAGAGGAAGACGCCTTGGGAATCATAAGGATGCTAATATATTAAAGGAAACATCCACCCAAATATAGAAGTCACTAGTCAGAATTCTATGATCTTGGAGAGTTCAGTTTAGATCTATGACCATGAAAGAAGTCTCTTTATGGTTAGAAATAAGAGAGCCAATGCTTCCCGCTGGAGCTGCTCCATCGACACTGATGGAAATTTCACAGCGACCTGCCCGGTAACAATCACAGTCGTCTTCTGTTGGCCACTGAGCAGCTCCACTGGGCCACAACTGAATCAGATGCGGCCGAAAATACTTACTCAGAGTCCCACCATGGAAGTTATTATTAATTCCTAAGATACCAATGCTCACTCAGTTCCCCATGCCAGATTTTTCATATTTGCTCCCACAAATAATTGTCTATGCCTTTCATTTGTCCTGTTTTGGCAGGAGACTTCAAAAGCACCACTGGGGCTGTGACAAAGGGGTATCAATGAAGAATGGTTTTTAATTTTCTGGGGATCAGTTGGCATGCCACAACTGATTTATGGCCAATAACCACTCCTCACAAGGTAATATAATGCATTATCCTTTTGCATCTATCTATCTATCTATCTATCTGTCTATCTATCTATCTATCTATGTAGCCGTCTCCTCCACCACCAGTGTCTGGACTCCAATGGGGGATTTATTATTCGGCTGGTGCCTCTTAAACTGAAAATCTCTCCGCAGAGTCTGAATGCCAAAGACTTTATAATCAATGCCTTATTACTTATCCATTGTAATAACCTATTATCCTTCTCCATTCACTTGTCTCTCCTGATTGAAAGTCATTCTTGAGTGGCCACAGCTGATCTACCTTTCCTTGATGAGGTTTTTTTCTTCTATTTCTTCTTCTTCTTCTCCCAAATAAATGGCAATTGATTCCACATAGGAGGGGGCTGGCTGCATTTTAGAGCAGTGATCCCAAAAGGACAATGGGACACATTGACAAGGGAGTAAAGACAGTCCGCTCCACAGGATCATTATCCTCAATCGGCCACCTATGGCAGTGCTGTGTAAGAGAACACCCACTGAGAGCTATTCATCCAACACACATTTTTTAACAGCTGAGGTTTTTTTCAGAAGGAGCATCGTATTTTCACAGAGCGCTTCATCATTGAGGCTGGTTCCACAGGGAGAAAGCTCCTCATAGTACAGATGGTCAATATTCACAGGGAGACAACATTGGGAATTCATTAGATCGAAGTTGCTAAATCAGCAGAAACAAAATCCCATTGCTAGATTTTTTTCTTTACAACTTTAGAAAAATTATGAACACAGTTATGTGACCAATTTGGGTCAAAAGAGTTCAATAAATATCAAACCTGTATGGCCCTAAAACTGGTTGTGATTTTTTTAATACAGCCCCTTCAGTGATTGATTTTGATACTCCTGCTCTAGAGTATACATTTCCAGAGGCTTGAGCAACTACAACAGTGAGCCATTAAGTCTTTTTAATCTCTGGGAATATTTTGGTTCTGCATCTGGGACTGGTTGTGCAGCAGTGGCTCAGTTTTCTTGAGGGCTCTGCCGACCCCTAGATCCCTAGCCCATTGAAAACCTATCGTCATTTGTTTTGATATGACATCATCTTCTCTTTTCAAATGAGGCTGTCTCATTCTGTAACTTGTGAGGATTGATTGAGTGGTGCTAATGGATGGGGTGGATCCTGTCCTCTTTCACAATAACAAGCTGAGCCTGAAAGCAGGAATACAGACTGAGAGATTTAAAGAGGTACATGTTTGTCACACTTTTACCCTTCAGCTCTTCTACATTTAGTTTAGTCACCAGACAACACTCAACAAGTGTGTTATTTTGAACACAGATGCCCCACTGAGTCTGCTGGTGGCACTACAGGGAAGTTCATGGGGTCACCAAAATTGCCAGGTTTCATCCTCATGCCAACATGAATGCTGTCACCAAATTTCATGGCAATCCATCAACTAGATGTTAAGATATGCTATTCTGGGCGTAACTGCTGACCAACAAACAGAACAACTAACACACTGACATACCAGTCCCTGCTTCCAGTGGGGCAAAAAAACAAACAAACAAACAAACAAAAAACTTCTCAGTGTTTCCCCTGTTGTCATACTTTTCGTAACATTCAGTCACACCATGTGACAGAGAGACAGAGGACTTGAAGAGTGCCATAGGGAGTCGAGCTCAAAGACGAAGAACCAACGCATTATTTTCAAATCATTGTCAACCTTGAAATGTAGTTCATACTGGATCATCACATGAAACAAAATGAAGTCTGCCAGCAGCTCGTCCAATGTCCAGCTAGCTGCCATTGCCCTCACCCAATTGTTAACGGTAAGGCTACTACACAGAGCCACTATCACAAGTTAAGCACTGCAAGCTTAATTCTATGTATAATAAATCTATTACAGTTCACTGTAACAACCAAGGGAATATCACTTTTGAACCTGGTAGCTCAACCCACTGAAAAACCCTGACTGATATTGAGGTGCTGGTTCCAAATGAATGAATCATCAGAAAGACTGGAACTGCCCAGGACTAACAGGGAGAGAGGAGAGGATACAGGGGGGATTCAATGCAAATTTTGTTCTCAGTCATTTCATTGCTCGCTCTGAGATGAATGATGGATGGGCTAGCTTGCGGCTCATTAATTATACTTCTCAATATTCTCTATACGCCCAATCACTATCTATCTATCTATCTATCTATCTATCTATCTATCTATCTATCCATCCCATAACCTTGAATCTCTCATGTTTCACATTCACGAGAAGGGGCTTATCCATGGGAGTTCCTGCTCTGAGATGTGCCATCTTCACCGCTCCTGTTAGTGTTTCATCAGAGAGAATAGTTTAATGAGCAGATGGAACAATGTAATGGGATGAGATGCAAGAGACAGATCCAAGCTGGCTGTGCTAGAGGAAGCTGGGCTAAGTTAATACACCTGGCCTTACACAGATACTTCGGCCGATACAGTAGATGTTTAAAAAAAAAAAAAATGCTTGCAACTGTAGTCTTGCTCTAGTTTAATCTAGGAAAGTACAATAACAGTGTAGATAAGGGCATTTTTAATCGCTGTTATATTTGCACTATGGATACAAAGTGCAGCCAATATTCATGGTTGATTTTTTTAACTCTCCTGCAGGCATTTTGGAGAAACTGAAATGGTGCTTCACTTCTTCCTCAGCTGTCAAAGGGTCTGTACCATACAGTTTCCTTTTTCTACGTTTATCCTGCTGTGGAGCTGCAGACAAATATTTCTTGAATGCTATAAAGCCAAATAATTATACAGAAAAACAAATGTTAAGAGGCGAGAAATGCATACATTGACAGAAGAACCAAGGGATTGTTTCTATTTCATTGTATTGCACACTGATGAGCTACCTTTATTTTCTGCACATATGGTGCTGTTGATACGCTGAATGGTGTTATCTAATGATATGCTGCATGCTGTGGCAACTCATAATGTGTTTCATTGTGCTTACATTCTATGTGTTTTTACTGTGTGCCTTTATTCTAACCTCAAGCGGTACACCAAATTTCCAGTATGGGACAGTAGTTTTGACTTGAGGTGAACTCCAGCTGGGGATTGAAGTGTAGAAAAGTTCTGGAGGTCAGGCTGAATGAGTAGGTTTGGTGATTAAAACAACACCATGCAAAGACAAAGTGCCCTTGTTTCAGTAGCTAGAGACAAATTAACAGTTGGATAAAAAGCTGTTTTCCCCCTCCAAGTTTCGTAGTTTTAACAAGTTGAATTGTCAAAACTTTCTTAGTTGCAGAAGTTGAATCTATTTTATTCTCAAAAGTTTTGCAAGCAAACATTCAACTATTCCCCAGCTGCCCAGCTGCAAGAGTCCTCTGATAATGATGATTATAATTATTTTTAAGTAATGACCAAAAGCGTTTCCACTTTGCAATAATTCGTATATAGCACAACAGCTGCATTCTTCTCAAGTTGTTGAATGTGTGTACAGGATGATGCGTGTGTGTGTGTGTGTGTGTGCATAAGTGAGTGCATGCATACTCATCATCTACTTCTTTGCAGCTGCTGTTTCTTAACTATAGCTTGTCATTGTTCCGCTACAGTAGGCAGCTTTAAGTGTGGCTTGCAGCTTTTGCCTCTCTCTCATGTTTTTCATATGTCTCTCAGGCTATTTGTGCAGAGGCAGCAGCTGCCAAGACCTTTTGACAGCAGTGATTAGTAAGATTAAGTGAGCTTGCAAAACAGAACATAGAGCCCAGGTGTCTTGTTTGCTTTTGAAAATGAATCCCATCCAGTTTTGTATTCTGCTACTGTAACATGAAGGTGACAGTTGGCAAATTGACTGTGTGTGTGTGTGTGTGTGTGTGTGTGTGTGTGTGTGTGTGGTGCTGTATTTCTGTGTCTGCGGATGAAGTAATGTTCTGTCAGATTGGTTTAAGTTATAGCACAGCCATTAAACACAGTGACTTACATCTCTAGTAGCGAGTTTGTCATTGTATTCCAGCCTGGAACCAGAGTTATACGTTGTAGGATAATTGATAACTAGTGGAAATACCTCTGTTCTATTAGTGTCTTCTCCAGCAGTATTAACTTGATTCATGGTGGCAGTTAGTTTCACACAGACATCCTTGGATTTTGGTTTCCAGTGTTCACTTCACAAAACAAAGTCTGTGCACTCCTGGCTTCAAACCGTTTAGAGTAGGGGCTGCAGCAACAGGATTTATAAAATAATATATATATATACATAACAGGTGATTGGATCAACCATCTGCCTATCATTAGCTATATGACTGTAGCATGAGCTGGGCAGGATACTGACCCAGCAATCCCTAACAGTTCATTGCCTGAGTATTTGGTGATTACATATAAATCTTCAATGCATTTCCATTAAATCGAAACAAAATTCAGGTCGTTTTGTCTGTTTGTGGGCCATATCTAGATGTTAATGTTACTATATAATGGCAAGCAAGACACAAAATGGGAAAAATAAAGGCAAATGACAGATGTGGATATGCACATTACTTGGATATAGTTAGGTTAACCACTGCTCTACAGCATGTGAGTCCTGAGCATAAGAGAGATAAAGCTAAACAAACAGCAGCAACTGTGATGTTGAAAGCCAGAAAGCATATCATTTTTGCATATCATTTTTGATTGCTCACTTGTTAACATGTTGGTACGCAGCTCTTGTCAATTTTGTAAGGAAAATTTACACTGTAGTACAGTTGCTTCTGTTTTTGCTTCTGTTTCCTTAACCTTGTCCATAGTTCCCGAAAGCATGCCATTTGGTTTGGCTCATGGTGGCTGCAGCGTGCCCAGATGCTTTTGTGAGACAAATGTATTCGATTCGGTATATCACAGTGAGGAATGTGAATAGGTAATGCTCTATTCTCCTGTACTCTAAATACCACCTTTGAGGTGACTTAGCAAAGGCAATGAACCCCCAATTTCTGCAGGGGAACTGCTGAATGGCCCACAGCAGAAGATTGTGGCTGCACTGAATATCACTCAGGTCTGAGCGTGTGTAACAGTGCGAATATGAGCTGAGCACTTCAGAAAAAAAAGCATGGCTCCCCTGGATAAATGAGCTTTAAAACAATCCATTGAGCAGTTTAATTTATTTGGAAATTTTAAAAACTGCAACAGATGCAGCCTTTCCAGGTAATGAACCAACAATAACTGAGATGCTGTGTACCTACAAGAGCAACAGTGCATTTCCAGAAGGTTTTACAGGCATGGCATTGTAAACCTGCCCCATGGAGTTGTCAAACCACCATGCCTGGCTCTGAGTAATAATATTATCCTCTCTTGGTCCTCCTGCTGCCTCTATCATCTGCTAAGGCCAGACAGATATATTGGTGCGCTGATATTATCAGCCAACACTACCCTCCCACAGGAGCATCAGTGTCAGCAATCAGCATGTATTTCACAGCATATTTCATGTCTCAGACAAAATGAGCACAGACCTGGTTTGCCTACGGTTGGGCTGACATTTACACCTGAGAAATGAACACTCTGAAAAATACCACAAGGCCTGTCCATGTGGAATTAGTTTTACCTGAGGAAATCATCTCATGTTATTAGAGTCAGGTGTGTCATTGTCCCTGGCATAAGTCAGTGATTTAATCCCTGCACATGCAGAGAAACATCATTTGTGATTATAACAGTCTGCACATCCCAGTGGTAAATAGAGTACAAATAACATGCTGCTTTTCAGCAAACTCCCATGTCCTCTGCCATCAGAAGTGAATGTTTGATACAAATTACCAGTTATTTGCATTGCAAGGCAACATCCACAAGCTGTATTTTTTTTATCGGAACAAGAAGTTGCTGGTGGATACAAGGCATGACATATTTCTGAAAATGAAGTTCCCCTTCAGTTAGTTTGGGAAATAATACTGTAATAGATTCATCATGGACAGAACATTAAGTGAAATCATCGACTTGCAATATTAAGAATTAGATTAGCCACGTTATCCTGAAATACTAATCCTGCCTGCACGGGGCTGGTGCCTATTTTAAAATTACATTTGGCACTTGTGAGCAGCAGGAAACACTGAATTATAGTGTTAAAACAGCCTGAAATGTTGCCCTTTGTTCTTTGAGAGTACACAATACACTCTATTGGATATCATTAATTTTGCATGGGCAACTGGTCCAAAAATATTACGTTGCAAGTCTTATATTCAGCTCCTGCATTATACCACTACGACCCAGTATTGCTTTGAACTGAGCTGTTGTTGAGCGGGGGGTAATTTGTGAGCTGGTGATGTAACACACGGTAACTCTGTCAGACAAACCTAAATACTGCAGTAAAATGGAAAAATCTTCATTCTAAAGAAGAGGACCAAAACAGTGTTGCTTCATGTGTTATGATTTTTGCCCTGTTGGCCATGTTGGACAGCCCATTCGTCCACATATCATGTCGTTCAACACTTTACCCAAGGGTAACATCTACTGAGCCCATTGCAATAACTTTGGTGAGCACATTTACGCTCCCCAGAGGATGAACCCTATAAGTTTTGGTGCCACATGATCTTTCCTCTAGATCTAATTAGTTCACTGCCATTTTCATTGAGTGCATTCATTATCCCAAAAGGAAGATTCTCCTGTGACCCTCCTGAGCCCATGAGCACCATCCTCACACCAAAAGTAATTTTCTGAACATACTCATGCTTTCCAGGGAATGAACTTTATCCATTTTGATGTTGACATCACCCTTCCTCTTGGGCCACCCTCTTAGGCATGGTTGTCACACCAAAACATGAACATGAAGCAAAATGCATATTATCTGATATGATTAGCAGTCTTCATTGTCCTCCATGCACAATCATATTTAAACAATAACGCCAATATAACAGACCAACTTTGCCGTTTGTATTGCATTTTTACTTATATATATTTTATCTTACTTTATTCTATTTTTACTTACTTTTTTGGATGTATAGGTGTTTATGGAAATTTCTTTCTTTTCTTTAATATTGACTACATTCCTTTGTGCTACTGTGTCAAATTGATTTCCCGTTCAAGTGATCAATAAAGATACATCTGATCTTATCTTACTGAAATATTTGGAAAAGCTAATTTTAGCTAATAAGTTCTATTTTGGAGTTGAGAGAGAAATTAGTTCCATCCGTCAGTCAAAATTTAGTTCACTGTGATGGTGAATTCATCTCCTGTAATTACCACCTTCACAGGTAAACAACCTGCCATTTTTAGATTCATTACTAACTAGGTGTGATGACAAGGGGGATGCTGTCTCCCTTCTCCCTACAAACACACTGTAAGAAAAGAGTGAAAGGGAATGGAAGCAAGCAAGTTCACCACTAAGCCATTTCTCAGCCTTTGTAGTCCAAACCACATGTCACTCATGAACCAAATCCAACACCTTTGAAGGTTCATGCAAATGATAAATGCCTTTTATTGACCTCTATTTACTAAAACTTGCAACAACAGCTATAACACCATCTCTGACGCAGCTTATAATTGCCGGTGACAGAAAAAAAAAAAACAGAAAAAAGAAATTCACACTTTCACAATACAATGATTATGCGGGCTAATCAGAGCAGAAACCCATCAGAACTGCCTACTGAAGAAGTAATACATCATGATGCACATGTGTTTAGTTATGGAGAAGTAATAGATGAGTCACTGGCACTGATCAGTAAACCTACCAACCCAGTTAAATCAACAGTCAGTACATTTGACTGGAAAGGATCAACAATGGAACAATTTTTTTACCATTACTCTTTTTAACATCAGTTGCAGTACATTTGACATCGGACAAATAACTTCTGCTTGGCCATATATTGAACCTCTAACCTCCCCATCCAAAACTGCACTTGAAGATAAAACCATTATACCTCACAATTGTTTCAAGTCAGATGTTATAAATCCCAAACTTAGTGCCAAGCAGAAAACAAACATGCAAGCATTCTCCACGTCAGTTCAGCTCCTTCCTCTGACCGCAACCCTATGTTTCAAATCAATAATAAAATACATAGACAGTATATCTTTCCTGTGTGGAAACAAAGAGGGGCACCAGCCCGGGGCACCTTTCCAGTGATCGCTCTCCCATGACTGTTGATGTTGTTGAACAGAAGGTCAGCCTGCCTGACACCGAGTTTTACCAGCACATCCAGTTGAAATCAGGTGTCAAGGAGAAAATTGATATCCAAAACTTTCAGAACCCCATTACACTTTTGCTACTCAAACTAAATTCATTTTTGACCCAAAAAACTGTTATCACAGAAAGGCTACAGCACTATTTCAGTACCAATGGAAAAATGGACATCAGATTTAAACATACAACAGTCAGACAGTAACAGGCAAGAGAGATGCAACAGCACATTCTCCTTGTCATGTAATTCAAAAATTAACTATTCAATAAGATTATACATAGGGTATACATCACTGCCTACAGACTGTACCATATGGGTTTCACAGACAGCAGCACCTGCACACAGTTGCCCAGCTGCAATAGATAATCACCCCCAGCATCATGGCGCTTCACTCCAATTGAGTCGTTTTGGTCAGAGGTCATGAGAAAGCTGTCCGAAATCCTCAACTTCAGCATCCCTCTCTCCCTATCCACCTCTCTTCTAAGGTCTCAAAACAATGTCAATAGCCTTAACCATGGCCAAGAAAATCCCCTTACTCAACAGGAAAGACAGAACAAAATTATCAGTCACTGGCTCGATCTGCTAACAGAACGCTCAAACCTGGAAAAACTAACAGCAACCCCAAAACAAAACGTGATTCCCTTCTGTGACACTTAATCTCCTTCCCTGCAGTTTTTTCAGAGCCGATTCCTCTGCATATCACTCCATTCAGGCTGTACTGACTTTTACTTATAAACCACAATGTGCATATTTAACTCTACCTTTTATTTTATTACTGGTTTCCACTGCCTCTACCATTATGTTTATTTTGACCTTGTATTTTAATATATATATTAATCTAATTTTATTAATATTCTTTTGTAAATGCCTTTGTTGTATGTTTGTGATCTAGACTTTGTTCTGTAATGTTTTGTACCATTCTTGTTGTTTCTAAGCCATTGTGTGACTATTTTAGGTATGCTTATACTATATTTAGACTATATTTTGCAGCCTCCACTGACACCAGATTGTGCAATACTAACTTTGTTATGCTAACATGAACATAAACCAAAGCGAGGAAGTTACAGTTATACTCCATAAGAACCTGATGGTTGTGTTTGTCTACAACATCCCCTCCAGTTTATGTTTGATTTCACTTAATTATTACTGTGCATGTGGAAATATATTGTGTTCACTGTGTTTGCGTTCTCCCTTGGGTATCTCTGCAACCTCAAAACAAGAATCTTTAGTGGCACGGTAGAATAAAACAAACCATAAGACACTCTATGTTTGCTGTGACCACTGTGAGGTAGTTTTGCAGTGTTGAGCTACTTTCAGTAAGCTTTTGCACACCGTGTCCCTTTAGCTTCAGGGTATATATATATATATATATATATATATATATATATATATATATATCCATACTCCACACGGCTCAGAATTTATTCCATGCATTTCCATGCTAGTTTGTTTGATCCGTCTATGTGCAGTGTGTGAGGATGGGCAACCGTGTGTCAGGCGAGGCTGAGAATTTGCAGTTTTCATTTCCAACCAAACTCTGCGGTAGCTGATTTCACTGTTTGCAACACCTTTAAAAAAAACTGTTTTCTCTTTGCCCTCTGTGGTAAATGGATGTCTATCCCTGATGTACACTAAACTAATACATCCTGATGTGCTCCTCCATTGCACTGCATCACTCTCACCCACATGTCAAGATGTTTCAGTGTAATGCAATGCTGAATATGCAGTGATCGCTGTGCTTGAAGTCTGCTGTTGATTGTGTATCCTGCAGTGTCCCTTTTCACTTAATGTGAGGTCCCTGTCCCTGTGCTGCATGTACCAGAATGTTTTTTTGTTTGTTTGTTTGTTTGTTTGTTTGTTTGTTTGTTTGTTTGTTTGTTTGTTTCAGTGGAAGTTGCTAATATGTCGCTGCACTAATTAATATTGATTAAAGTCATTCTGGTCAGAGGAACACTGGTCGCCTGTTGCTTATAAATTTCTAAGCTTGGAATTATGCAGCTCTAACCAACTTAATCAAAACTTAGTCATCCATGTACTCATGTATCTTTGAATATTACTTTTTTGTGTGTTTTTTTTTTAAAACTGAAACAGAAAGTACTGTAACACGTTATAATACCCATCATTAATAAATGGTAATTAAAGAAATAACAATTAGTAATAACAATTAGTAATATTTAAATACATGGTGTGTATATATATATATATATATATATATATATATATATATATATATATTATAAGTTTATTATTGCACATGTTATAACATAAACTAAATTAAGTATTTTTTTAATAACTAACAAAAGGATTCATAAACCTAAGAAGTTGTTTGTAAACATTTACAAACATTATGTAGATAGATTAACCAGATATTTGTAACACATTGTAAATAGCTAATAACAGGTTGTGAACTGTCTATAAACATTATTTTAATGGCTATTTTAAAGTTGCAGCTGATGATTATAATACATATATATATATATATATATATATATATATATATATATATATATATATATGATTAATATACTGTATAAAATGCTATCATGTGTTTAACAATAAAGAGTTAATTAATAAATACTCTACTGTATAATAAGTAAAAATTATTAATTATCATTTCATTGTTTGTTCACTGTAAAATAACTATTAACTAAAATTTAAGTGCCAGTTTACCTTTTATTAATGATGGTTATTAAAAAGTGTTTTTGATACCACATACATTTTGCCAGCGATTGGGTTTATATTTTAATTCCAAGATCCCAAAATGCGATTTTTTGCTACAGGAGAATTTCCGGTTTGCTGTCTCTTCAGAGGTCAGTGAAATGTTTTTAAAAAATTTTTTACAAACATGAACATGGTGTCTACTGGCCAATAAAAGACACAGTATTTTTTTCAGTGTGTAGTCGTCATTCTGTTGAATCTTGTTTCTCCGGTTTATACTGCTTGTCTCCGGGGCTAGCCCAGCTTAATAATGCGTGTTCTCGGCTGTGTGGATTCAAAGACCCCAAGAGGAGCATGCTGCTGTGGCTGGAAATATCAATAAAGTTTTATTGGTCTGTGAGGACAGGATGAGAAAAACAAAGTGCAAAATGAATCCTGGGCAGTGGCAGAACATAACACCACAATAGTGTCTCCCCCCATGGCTAACATCTGCCAGACTGATTAGAGTTTCTGGTTGCACTGATTACTTTTGTCTTCCTGCAATGTGCATTGTTTATTCTGACAAATCAAGTTATGTCAAGATGCACAAGGTGAATTAGACATGCAGCACACTGTCTGAAGGATGGAGGAAGGGAAGGAAGGAAGGAAGGAAGGAAGGAAGGAAGGGGGAGAAAAAAAGAAGAAAATAATTTTAAAAAGAAGAAGAATTAACAAATGAAGAAAGGGAAAATTACTGAATGAATTACTGTTTGCCTTTAGGCCTGTTCGATATCTACAGTTTGTTGCTCAGGACTGTGAGAAGGACATCACCAAAATATATGTTTGCAATTACAACAACTGTGCCTTCGATGTAATCTCACTAATCACCTCCAAAGGAAGGTAATGAAATGCTGTTGATGTATTGTAATTTCTTCTCCATGATCACAACAAGCACGTTCCCACATGTAGTACACATACCTTATTTTTCTGACAAAAAGAAGGTACTGTGACCCCCAGGGCACTGTTACAATAACTTGGCCCAAATTGGGTTTCTACAAGGAGCATATTCAGCAGTTCACCTCTGCATCATGACATAATCCTGCTTTCTCCAAGAGACACACTCTAGTGGACTGAACATGAGACGATGTGATTGGATTAAGGCAATTCCTATCTACCGTGCTGCCATACAGTGCTGCTGTGTGCCATGAGCCGACCCTATAGAATGCAGTCAGAGGTCATTTGAATTAAGATCAAATAGTTTACCTCTTGTTAACCAGAGTATATCAGTGTGCCAATCTCCAACACTACACGAATGCAGAAAACCAGGAATTCATACTTGGAGTGTATGTGCTCACGGGACAATAAAATATATGATGATTATTCAGTGTAATATTGAGATTAGGTTACTTTCCATGTGGAGACGCAATGTGGGGGGTGCAGCACTGTATGCTCCGCATAATCCATGGGTGTTCACTGTGCAGCATTTCAAGTGATCATATAAACTGAACTGACTCTGCTTTTGCCTAAGGTGCACAAGAACTGCAATGTTGAGCGTGAACAATTTCTTTTCCATTACAATGATCTAGAAAACCTTGAGATGGTGTATTTTGCCAAGTTGCATCATATACAGTCAAATAAGACTCATGACAGCCACAAGCGTGCCAGCATGGATGCAGCAAATGTAGTATATTTTATGTTTTGTGATCAGATTCCTGTTTGTTTTTATGAAATTTATTATTACAACCACTGTCAAAGTAGCTTGTAGAGTTATCTATTTATCTATCTTTCTGTCTATCTATCCTATCTATGTATCTATCTATCTGTAGATATACATATAGATATATATTAATGGAACAGTAATTAATTATAGTTAATAAAGTTTACTGTTAATACATCTTGACACTGTGGAGATTGTGAAGACATTGTAAATGTGGAAACAGTCCTCTAGTTTCACAGTGGTTGTAATAAATTTCATTTAAACAAACAGAAATCTTATCACATAACATGAAATATTGTCTAAATGACAACAAAATATATCAAGTCGGCATACTGTGCAAAATCATTGGAAGAGATGTAAAGGAGACACAGACAGTGGTAAATGGGCTGGAGCTCTAAATGACACCCGCGTCCTCCTGGAAGAATCATTCATCCTCCTCACAGTAACAGACACGGCGATGCAAATCGAGGGAAACACTGAGTGGCTTTCCAGCTGGCATGACGCAGCACTGGGTGACAGAGCGAGAAGATGTCAGGAGTCATATCCTTACCGGACATGACTCAGCACAAAGTTACATTCACATGTAAAAATGGCTTCTCCGTCAGTATTTCTCCCCGGAAAAATGTGAATATTGAGTGACGCAATTCTGCTATATATCAAACACTAGGGAATCCAACAAACTCCCATGAGTGACATTGAATTACTGCGAGCCTTTTGGTGCTGTATGCAAATTTTGTTCCTTGGACGACAGCCCCCTCATTTCCATATGAAATTATCCCATCATTTCCTGTGGCGGTTGACTGTGAGTTGATGTGTTTCATTCTCTACAATTTCCTAATTTTACTAAACAGGCTTAGCTGAGCCAAGAGAGGGGGTCCAGGGGAGAAGTTCAAACAGCTGCTCCAGCAAGACTAGCGTTTCGAACTTCATAAGTTTAGATGAAGGATTTCTTTTAGTCTGACTGTGATCAACGAGCAGCTCAGCTTTAACACTGATGAAAACATCACACCAACACCACTCTGCAAACTGGAGATAACAGAATTTTTACAGCAAAGAGAAAATGTTGACAGGGGACTTCTCAATCCAAACAAGAGTTGTGTGGCCCGGGGAAGGGAGCTGGTGTTTTATGGCTGCAGTCAGCAGCCATCTGGAAATGCAACAAAGACCAGGGTCAGTGGACTGTGTCAACATCCAGCTGAACACAGAGTAATGTGCAGTGTGTGTGTGTGTGTGTGTGTGTGTGCTTGTGTGTATCTCTACATTCATGCGTGACTGCATAGCTGTGGAGAAACATGCTTTTGTGTGTGCACAGTAGTTTTTCTATGTGACGAAGGGTCATTGCTTTGCCTTGTCATGCACTAACATTTGCGGTAACAGCATAATCCCAGTGCTTGTAACTTTCTCTAATTTCCTGGTTCAGTGATCACTTGAAGTTATTGATTTGCTAATGAAATTTTACCCCTGCTGCTTTTCGTCCCGGACAGCATGATTAAGTTTAGGCTCTGCTGAAAGTGGAAAGTAATATCATGAATATCCTTGTAAAGCTTGTAAAGTGATGTTTCTAAAACAGACGGTTGGGATCCGAAATAGGTTGTGGCCCTGTTAAACTGTCAAAATAATAATAAACACCATATATAATCCTTTTACTCTAAAGATATATTTGTCAGTGCAGCAGCTTAGCCATTAGAAAGATGCTATTCCTTTCTTCCAGCTAATAATAAAGTAACTAGGTGAAACACAGTTTGACTAATACATTTAATTTATAGCGTACACATTTAAAATATAAAAATATTAATTAAAAAATCATAATTATTCATAAGGGAGTTGTAAATTAACCCTTAGTTGGTTGAAATAAGATAATGACAAATAACAACTAGTCAGTTCTTCTTTTGTTCTTAAGATGTAATCAAACAGTAACAGTTATGAGTTGTTACCCAGAAAGTTGCTTTTATTTATTTATTTATTCATTCATTCATTCATTCATTCATTCATTCATTCATTCATTCATTCATTTTTTGGTCTCTTAATAACCAGTCTTTAGGTAACTATAACCAGCTGTGTCACATCTCTCTAAATTCGACACAACTGAAATTACATAGCAATGATGTGGAACACGCAGTTTTCACCTGTCTTCAATAAATTAAAGCGGGTCTCCAATTCAGGCTTTTTCCTCTTTAACCAAAAGAAGGGATTTGTGGGATTTTGCCATTGGTATAGCTTCTCTAACTTTCATTTTCAGTTCACACACTCTCTCTGCAATCCACTCCCACTCACTTGTTCATGTGGGAGCTGCCTGTGCAATATAGTCCTCCACTGGAGGCCACTGAAGTGCTCCACAGGAGCAGGAGGTCAAGTGCCTTGCTCAAGGGCACTGCAACAGTAATTACTGAGGAGAGGGGAGCAGAGGAGAGCATTAGTAATTCACTTTCCCAGCCAGATTTTCCAAACTAGGCTGGGGATCCAACCCGGTGATCTCTTAGTCACAAGCCTATTTCTCTAACCTCCAGGCCGTCCTGCAGAGCTTTTCCTAACGGCTATAGTGACGTTAGTCCAGCTGACCTTGCTGAGGGTGATGTGGTCTGACGTAGGTGTCATGTTTCTACATTTGCATCCCTATCAGCCCTCCCCATGTGGCCTTAAGGTACATGTCCCCTGCAGAGCCAAGAGGCTGCGTCCGCTATCAATATCTATTAATGCTGACCACTGATATCAGGTTGCTACCTTTCTTTATGAGATACACGGTTCTGCATCCACAACCCTTGTCAGTACATCTTTATAACAGAGAAATAAGAGTTATCTCTCCATAAAATAGTTTACATAGCACATTACATAAAATCAAGGTAATCAAGTATACAAGGCACTGAATACAATATGAGACACACTTTTATTGTGCTCTTTTCAATTGCAACTTGTTTACAGACATTGTTACAGTAGGCTATAACAAAAAAAAAAAGCCTTTTACAGTATTGTACAAAGGGGAAAAAAGCAGGACTCTGCTGTTAGGGAGGGAGGTACTCTACCATCATCCTCTCATGTGCCACAAACCACTGTCTTATCAGCTGTGAATGGTGGAATCATACAGTATCCCAAATGACGACGTATTTGGTTAGATGGTCTCCAACCAGACCACTTTCATTTTCAGGGATAATGTCCCTGTAAAGGGCGTCTAAAAATTACGATATTACACATCGTAAGATTCCCTCCTTGTTGGCCTGGCACATCAGTTGTAGCTCTCTGGCTGATCTGATTTCTACCACGCCTTCTACTTGTGGCTAGATTGAAACCAGCCTCATCAATGAATATGAAGTTGTGCAGAGGTTCCATGCTGTCCAGCTCCAATGCACGCTAATCAAGAAAGGGGAAAAAACTGTAAAAAGTTGTTTCTGCCTGACATATGCATTTAGAAGAACATCTTTTACAGTACATTAGGCTACTGTAAATATACATACGTACAGTATTGTCATGCAACTCCACCATACTGTATTACACTACACAAAGTAAACAAGAGTTTACAGTACTGAAAATATGCATGGTATGCATACTGTAAATGCTGTAGGCCTACCTGTACATACTGGTAACAGAGCTCCTTCACCCTTGCACTATTCCTTTCAAATGACACATTGTATAACTGTTTCATGCGCATTTGATTTCTCCTCAGCACTCTGTCAATCGTACTGATGGAAACTGATTGGATGTTCCTGAACATTTTGTTGTCCTTTGTCACAGCCCTCTGTACCTCCCTCAGTCTAATGACATTCTTTGCAATCACCATTTCGCAAATGGCTTCCTCTTGTTGAGGAGTAAAAATTACTCTTCCTCCACCTCTCTGAGGTAGTCTTGCAATCCTACGGGTTCAGAGTGAATTTCCAGTTACAGTAAGCAGTAAATCATATCACTGTAAATCATATCACATCCAATATTTCCTTCCATCATTCTGTAAAATATGTTGTAGTACAGTACTGTAAATGGCAAATCCTTACTGTAAGTAGGCTACAGTGCTGTAAAACACCACAGTAGGCCTAATGTAAATGAGCACAATAGGGGCCTAAATATACAGTAAAATGTGAGAAGTCACATTCTTGTTCTAAGCTTTACGGGAATACATTCACAGTACTATAGTGGTATGTCAATTACAGTCATGAAATACTTCTGTAAACACACCTGTTCTCCCGATGAAATGTTTGAATGATTAAATTTACAATGGTTCTCCTAACATTTGGCTGCACCCTTCAGCCTGCCTCAGCCATTGTGAGGCCATGATTGACAACATGGTCCACAATTGTAGCCCATATTTCATCAGGGACAGCCTGTACTCTTCTTCCTCTATTTTGTCACCTTCGTCCTTGCGTCCTCACCCCTCTTCCGCGACGCTGACCTTCCATTTCTGTACCACAGTATTGTAGAAATGGTACACACGTCCTGCTCGGTTCATATATGCTCGCCCATTGAGGGACCATTGGATTCAGCTGTGAGTGACCAAAAAACTGGCTGATCATTGGTTACAGCTAATTCTTTAACCATTCCTCCTCATTCGTGAAAGTTGAGATTCACCTGAGCAAATTACTGTAGACATCTCCAGAAAAAACATGATAGACATGTATATAAAGATATGTATATATAGATGCCTGAAAGATTTTGACAACTAGTTCAACAATTTTGTATGTAATGACACAAGCAATGAAATAAGGACTGTTTTATAGGGAATGACTATTCAACATTCAACCAGTATAGTGTGTTGTGATGGCATGATGTAAGCAGATGATAACGTTACAAAAAAATAGAGAATTGCACTGACAAAACTGCATGATGTACAAAAGCATTTGCTCTTTGTTCAAAGCAATGAGAAATCGCTTGTGTGATGTGCACAAGTGACTTAATGTTGTGGAGGTTGAATGAGAAATTTTGAGAATTTCAATTCTGATCTGAGAAATGCACTAAAACAGCTGAGAAAAACTGTAATACCATCCATGTGTTGTATGAAGATAAAAATGTTGAGATAGAAATATTTGCTAATTAATACAAACTGTATTTGCTAAGGTGATTTATTTTTAGCTCTGACCAGCAGCCAAGCAACTCTGCTGGTCTGTCAGCCGATCGGTCTGTCGATCCCAAAACTGTAAGATGAATTACTTCCACCACTTCTCATACCTGTGGGGGTGCTGTTGCCTTCCATGTTTCAATCTCACACACACACACACACACACACACACACAGACACACACACACTTGGTTCAGACAAGAAAAGGACGTCTGGAGGATCTGGACTGGTGGAGACTGGCAGTATGTGCAAACACACATGAAGACTCACTGCAACACAAAATGGTCCAGTAGAGAGAGACAGGACAGAGACATGAAGCACACGTCCTGTTTCATAGCATTTATTTGACTGAATGTAACAAAGTTAAGAAACTCAGCCAGCCTCTCTCCAAGGAAAAAATACACTGGACAATTATACAGACTTATTTGTTATAATTAATATAAATATAAATAAATATAAATATAAATATTCTAAAATATCCATTAATTGGAACTACATTTCATACAGTACTAGTCCTAACATAATCCCAGAAGCCATTCCACTGAGCAACGTCTAGGCAAACCTGCTAAAATGGCAGTTTATCACAAATTTCTTAGTTTTCTTAATATTTTTAATCTTAATTTAAATATGACATTGTCTCTGCTAGTTCATGTTCCTTGTGCAGGTCCAGAGTCGATGAACCCTGTTGGCAGAAGCTCATCACTGTTCACCTTGACAGTTTTGGCTGTTAAAATGTTAGAGGGGTCCTGCCTGAGGATGATGGGCTGTCCTGCAGCTCAACTGGGATTAAAATGTCTGTAATATAGCTTGGGGGTCTGACCTAGCTGTATACATTCTCATAGCACATCTAAGGATCATTACACCCCATGACATTTCCACTAATATGATATTTCTTGTCGTTACCAGTTTGCTGCTGTAGATTCTGCATCTTTAACATATTTGTATTACTTTTCACTTCATATTTCAATAGTATAAATGCTGCGTCAGTAGGTATGATATCAAAGAGGGCCTTCGTCTGTAAGGCCATGAGAGGAGATAAGAAGATGATTCTTTGTGGCTGATAGTGATGTCAAAAATCAACTGTCAGCTCTGTTTTCTCTATCCTCATTTCAAGGTTATTATGATTTCCAGGTCACACTCATTTTTGTCTCCATTTTTTGAGATTCTTGGCAATATTAGTGCATTTTTTCTCTCTTTGTGTGGCAGTGGTGTGTCATGCCATATTCAACTCTCTAACGTCTAATAGGTCAAATTAGTGATTTTTAAAAAGCATCATTCATTCATGTACTAAAAATGGAAAGTCTTTTTCAAACATTTGACTTCTCAGCTGAATAAAGGTATGAAGGTAAAACAGGAAATGCCATAGTGATTTATACTGCTTTTATGTGTGGGTTCAACACAAGTGCATATGGATCATACATGGCTCATTTGTACAGGAATATTGATTTAGAAATAAATGGCTTATATTGAAACTGACAACATGAGTCACTCAGATTATAGAAATATAAGACAGGATGCACTGTGTAATCCTAATTACCTTTTTGCTCCAACAACATACCTGATTCTATAACAATACAATTACAGAGCTGTTGGTGTGGAACTGTATTCATTTAATGCGTCTTTCTTTGGTGCTCCAATCCAATACTGTTTGGATAAATACAGATGAAATAACATTTCCACGTCTTTTAATTTAATCAGTAATTGGTGCATAGGCAGTGTTTTCCCTATAGCCTTAAAGCCAATTTTAAATGTTAAAATCAGGGAGCATCCAGCCCTGTAATTAAAGTGCCTGCGGTCCCAAAGTGGGCCTGGGTCTCAACACAGGTGTCACCAGGACACATACTTTGAGTACAGCGCAACAGTGTTCTTATGGCACTGTATTTGACTCTGCTCAGCATAAAGCAAACTACTGAATTCAGCCTCAGCACACTGTCATTTTCCAGACAGACTTGAAATGAGTGAGCAGGTAGAGCTTTAGTCAGTGTCTCTGGACTCAAACCTGTGACGTCTCTGTCATGGGACAGCCCCTCTAAGCATCCATCAACCCTGCCACCTATGGTTATTGAAAAGTGTTTATAATGTATTTAGAGGAATAAACATGAATTTTAAAAAATAATGATAATATTAATACTAATTGGTTTTGTCCTATGGGATTTGTAGGTCATAACCTGGTGGGTTTTTTGTTTTTTTTGTTTGTTTGTTTGTTTTTGTTTGTTTGTTTGTTTTTTTATCTGAGGGTTTTATCTAGGTTTGTTTATCTTAGTGAAAAACAATACAATGCTTCAGGTGTTTAGGTAATATGAGAAAATCAGACAGGGACAAATTAACCTTTAAATCACAGATGTCAAAGAAGCACCAATAGCACTGTTATGGTTTAAAAGTTAAAATGTCTTGGCAAAGTACAGAGATTAGCTGAGACTTGTATCACTGGTGGATAGACTGGATTGGACTAGACTTTTTAACTGATATTTGACAATATTTAGTGTGTCTATTTCCTTTGAATTACTAAAATCAAATGGGGAAAACATGGAACTTTGTAAAGGTTTACATGAAATTCAGCACAGGATACTGCTACTACTTGAAAGTACTAATACACACATTGTTGTATTATTAGAAAGCCAACATTCTCATTTTTCATTAGTGCTTCTCAGCATGTGTCACGAGATCAGTGTGACTAAAAGTGACAAGAGTCATAAATAAATAATAAAAAATTAAATAAAATAATCATAAATTATGTGATCAGCTCTTGAGCATCACAGACATCACCATATTCATCTACAGTCAGCCCATTATCACTGCACAGTATATGCAATAATACCAGTCAGCATATTATTGTCAGATTTTTGCAGATTTTCTATGCTGCCATGGCCTTCACCACATACTGAACCTCAAAGCTTATCCATTTGGTTAAAAAATGGCTGTATCCAGTTGATGTGTGCAGGCATGCTATGACTGAGAGTGCTGTTGCTTAAAAAATTGTTTTGCAATTTTGATAATAAAAGTGGGCCTAAAAAAAAAACAGCTATTGTTTTTTCTTCTAAAATTGATATATGCACACATGCACACACATATACTTACACACTAATTCCAACTATGTTTAAATGACTTCAGATGCAGTTGAGCCCTGCTATAATTATTTGTTGGTGACAAGATCACAGTGTGGTGCTAATGAACAAATCTAATGATGCTTTTTTGCTCCAGGACTCAGTCAAGTTAATGTGCCAATCTGCCCCTAAAAGAAGCATCCCTTCAGTCCTTACTGTATGCATTCTTGGATTTAAAACTACCACTGCTGTTCTGAGTTACACCAGAAACTGCACCCAGTTCTGCTCACAATGTACATCAATTGTTTTAGGTCAAAATTTTCCCTAATGCCATGTTTCACTTCTATGCTGATGATACTCTTGTCTACTGTTGTGGAAGACTCAAGCTCTTCAGTGCAAAACAGTCTGCTTTTGACATTGTTCAGCCATAACAATCTGAACTGAAGTTAGCTGGCTGAATGCCAGTAAAACCACAATAATATTTTTTACTCGTACCAAGGAAATTTCAGTCAATTTTCCAAATTCCGTCATCAGGTGACGTAAGCATATTGAGATTATGTCTTACCACAAATATTTAGGGACTTAATCAGTGAAGATCTTTTGATTTTGTAACCACACAAAATGAATATAACTGAATATTCTGTGAGGATTTAAAATCAAATTAGGTCTTTATTGCATAAATAAGACCTATTTGTGTCTCAGCCTCTGCTTAACTGTAGAGATCAGCTATAAATGCTACAGCATATAGCTATAAATACAGCTATAAATTAACGGTATCTTGAGGTTTGTCTCTGAATGTGTAGCTCTCACTTTTCATCCTTATCGACTAGAGTTTGCTGTTTCCTCAGTTGACTCTCACATAAGAACACCATATATTCTATAAATTATATACCTATTTCTTGTCAAAAACTGGTAGAATGCACATTTGTCTTGAGTTATGCTCAACATTTTGGCAGCATGATCAAGAGGCAACCTATGCACTGACTTCAAAGTGCTTGTGACCTTCAGCAGATAAAAGAAAGGTCAGCATGACTTTTTAGAGGATGAGATCGATAAATGGTGGGTGTTGCACACCCACAGATATGGAACATGCACATGTCATAAATATTCGTGCCAAAACCTTGTATCCAAAAAACCGAGTGACTGAACACCCAACTGAACCCAACTGATAATCCTTTTTACCAGCCATGTAATTTTTGCCAGTTTATTTTATGAGAGGGTTATAATTTAAATGGTTTGGCTTGGTGCCTCAGTCAGGATCGTGGATATTTGCCAGTGCTTGAATTCTGTTTTTGTAATACGTCATGTCTCTTTAGGGGAAAACAAAAAAAAATCTGCAATCATCTCTAAAATCCAGTGTATAAGAAGATGTTATCACATTGGCAGTACATATGCTACCTACTGCACTTTGAAAACTACCATAAGCTGTTAATGGTTGATTCTGTTAGGTATTATTTACAGTCATAAATGAATAAATGTTTTGTTTTTTTTTTTTCAGTATAAGAACCATGAAAGAACATTTAGTAAAATATGACCTTCATCAACCTCTTTCTGTGACCACGAATTGCTGCAACAGTATTGAGTATTTGTTTAAAGATGCTGCTTTGGGAATGTTGACCTCTGAAAGAAAATAGAAAATGGACCACTCCCTAATCATGGTAGTGTCACTTTATCCAGTTATATACTTTTCTGGCATTTACTTCTCCATACTTTTTTTTGCAACATGCTTCATCTTAATGGTTTTGTTGAGAGAATGTTAACTTGGTTAAACAAATATCTATAATGATCTGAAATATCATCAACATATTACTAAGATTGCTGAAACACTCATATCCTACCATACCATACCTTTGGGCAGGATTATGTGTGCAGCCCCGCCTTCATGTGCAAGCCCTACCTATCATCTATCATACACTGAGGATTACCTGATGTACGATGGATGAAAAGTAACCACTGAGTCATCAATATCATCAGGATCGTCAGTTTGTGCTAATAAATTACTTTGCCACTTACCAAATCAAAGTGAGCAAATTAACCAGTGCTCATCTGGATTCATGACCTAAAGTTGGAATTCAGCTTAGTCAGTTCTGATGATGTTATGCAATCATGTTTGCCTTTTCTGCCACTGTGCCTGACTCAAGCTGTCAGCAAGCTGTCATGCACTCTTGTCCTGATGCATCCTTCTCTACTCTCCAGGAATGTCTGTAATAAGCTTTACGAATGTAATATATATAATGTGATATGTAACACATTGCCTGTGTTATTTGCATACTGGGGCCAGGAATGGAGGCAATGTGAATGTACAGTGATAAAAAGTGGTTTGGATTAAATTCAGTGGAAGTGCAAAGATATATGCACTGACTGAAAAAATTTTAGGGACAGTTCTTATGAAGCATACATCTAATGGTAGTCCTGGTAGAGGCCATTATGCTTTATTGATTGCCCTTACCAAATCTACACAAATCACAGAGGAGGAGGTGGAGGTAAAACGAGTCAGACACATCACAGGGGGATTTTTATGATTTGAGACAGTTGACATGGATTGCACAAGAGTGGCTACAAATCAATATCAAGAAAATGTCCTTAGCATTTTGTATATTCAGTGTATCACTTACTACAAATACATTATGGTTGTGTATTCTGGCCAAGCCAAGCAGTGGTGTGTAGTAAGTACACATGATCTGATGTTATTTTGCAGGCAGCTCACAGAAGAGAGCGTACCTTGAAGATCCAGTTGCACAGCATGAGTTGGGATGTGCACCTAGCAGTCGTGTGGACAAGGGATATATATACTGAGTGGTGGAGATACTGCATGCCACTACATGTCAGCTGCTACGCCATAAGATGTAAGGTGAAGTATGCCTAGGAATTGCTCGGCTAATACATTTCTCTGCTACAGTTGTCAGACAGCGAGTTGTCATGTCGATTAACAGGCGTCGATGCTAAAAATACAATCAGTGTTTCATGGAATTCCCAGGAATATGTGAAACAGACGTCCCGAGGGAAAATTCCCTGTGGGGGATTTTCCCTGTTCTTCATTGACTTCCTCTCCTCTCTCTCTCCTCCCATCATCCTCCCATTTACCTCCATCTTCTCCCATCACCAACCAAGCTCTCCCCTCCTCCTTCTTTACCATTTTTCCTGGTTCCAGTGCCTCTCCATCACCAATATGTCTGCTGTGACATCTGTGTCACAATGTGGTCTTGAGACCCCACATCTGCCACACATGTACAATCATGTTTCTCTGCAAGTTCAGACTTCTTCTGTCTGCTGAAAAGTGAGAAAAATAAATAAATTTTGCATAGCATTCTTGAAATTATAAATATTTACTGTCTCCAACTGACCATCTGGACATGTGCTAGAACAAATTAAACTGCATAATAGGTAGCGCAAATCTTATCTGAATTAATTTTTTAAAATTCCAAGTTGCTTTATTTCCATTTTGAAGCCCCAGGAGAGATGGTGGATTTACAGAATAAACAGTCTGAAACAGCAGCATGTCTTGCATCTCCAGAATTAAAGCTGCACTCCAACACAGTCTCCTAAAAATTGCATTTCCACACAAATAAGCTGCATTCTTAATTATGTTTAGAGGGAAAATGTGTTTAGTCACAGGTCATGTTTGTTTTGGTTGTGCATTCACTCAAGTTGAAAAGGAACAATTCCAAACAATATACGTATGTAGTGATTTCATGGTTTTATATTAGACATATGCATACATCAGGTGTCACTTTGTGTGTAACAGCCACATGCCTTGTAGATCACTGTATCTATCAGGTTGTAGTTATTGTGTGCCAGATGAAATCCACCTTTATTTAAACATCTCAGGTCTAACCAAACCAATCATCTAACCAAAGAATTAGCAAAAAGCAGCTCATCGTATCACAAAAATAGAACACAAAATTAATTTAAATTTCTCCCACACCACATAGCAGATAGATTCTGTCCTCAGTTATAAATATTAGATCTTATTAAGGTTTTTCCATTATGCTTAATACCTTTAATCCTTTCCTGAACCCATCACTTGGAGGCTTCATGAGGTGGTTAATGTATGCTGCTTTCGCACACTGTAAAAATGTCTATCTGTATTTTAAACAATAATTTAATCCAGTGCTGAACTGAAAAAACACATTTTTAAGCAACTGTAAAAATGTATCCATAGAACAGCTGTTTCAGTTGTTTTATCAGTTTTATTTTAACAACATCTCAAAATAGGGCAAATCATTATTTGTTTGAAAAGCACGTCACTTGATGCTACAAAACATCACGACAGGTGCTGCTTCACACAGGAAACAAGAGAAATCCTCTCTGCCCCTGGTGAGTGTGTATGTTGTCTCCCTGCAAATGTAATGTTATTTATTATGCTGCTCTCTCAGCCTGCTCTCTTGAAAAATGAGGCTTCGGGCTTTCATAAAGGTTAAATAAAAATACAAAAGATGAAACAAGGAAGATGTGGTTGGGGGGGGCTGAGAAAATGGAGTGAAGGGGAGCAAAGAGGAGTATCTTGGGATTAATTAGACGGGTCTTCTTTGTGAGCAGCTAACTCCTTACAGGATGTTAATGACTGATATCAGCTGTGGACAGGGATTAACATGTCCTGCATGTGTGTGTGTGTGTGTGTGTGTGTGTGTGTGTGTGTGTGTGTGTGTGTGTGTGTGTGTGTGTGTGTGTGTGAGTGAGAGAGAGAGAGAGAGAGAGAGAGAGAGAGAGAGAGATCAATTTGCTGACCTTGCTTAATCCACATTGCCATTGTTATGAGAGGACCTACCACTCCTTCACCTATCTACACACACACACACACACACACACACACACACACACACACCTACTCACTCAAACACACATACACACAAATCTATCCAAGTCCTGCTCACTCTGCCACCCTAACAATAGCAGGAAACTGATGACTCCAGCTAGCTGGTGTGCACTCCACTTTCAATTGAATTGTGTGTGTGTGTGTGTGTGAGTGGTGCAAACATCACAGTAATGCAAGGAGGATGATGGGGAGACATGATATGGAGACTAAGACAGAGAGAGAGAATAAAGAGAGAGGGGCAGACAGAGACAGACTGATAGTGATACTCATACTGAGTGTGTGTGTGTGTGTGTGTGTGTGTTTGGGGGGGGGGGGGGGGGGGGGGGGGGGGGGGGGTTTAAGGGGTCATGTATTCATTTATTTCCTCTGAATGTAGGTATGTGTCAGTTTTTATAGAGAAACACCTTCTAATTTGCCAATGTGAAACTACTTCATTGTTCCTTGAATTGATAAGTTGCAGAAAATGCACTGTATCACACACAATGACAGATTTCACAGATTTTCCTTCTCTCAGTCATAAGTAGTTAAATCCATTACAATTACAGTATTGATTTCATTATAAATGCTGAAATTACTGGCCCCAGCATGAAATTAGAGTTACTTAAGTCACTGCATTTTAAACAGCTGAGAAAAACAGAGGACTTGGTGTCTTGGTATCTTGTCAGTGAAGACTTCAATAATGATTTAATTTCCATGTGACAGAATAAATCAAGAACACCTCAACTGGAAAAAAAATATTTCTAACCAAATACAACCATGTGGCATCCCTTTCTCTAAAATCCGCCTCAGATAGAGAGACTTCTAAAATCTGAAGTACTACAGAAATGATAAACTTGCAGGATTTAAGTCTTTTTAGTTTGCCAGTCTGTATAAGACATCCATCAGTGTTCAGAGGCAATTACTTTCTGAGCTGTATCTCATCAGTGGTATTTGGATTGTAAAGCTTCTTGGCTTTGAAATTTTGATTGAATATCAGTGAATAGATTTGATAGTATGTTCTCTGGATGCTTTGGGCTGTGGTTTAGGTGGAGTGGAGGGCAGAGGAGGCGGCTTGCTGTTGTGTTGTATGGGGACGAAAGATCAGGAGGACTGGTGTGGAAATGATCTCATGGAGTATTCAGAAAGAGCATATTTAAATCTTCAAGCCCCCCAGGCTGGGACAGCTGCAGAGAGACAATAATAAAAAAAAAAAAAAAAAAAAAAAAAGAATAGGTAAAGGAGTAGGTGGGTGGGTGAATGGGTAAGGAAAGGAATAAATGAATGCAAGTGAACTAGTGAAAACATAAGAGAGTGACTTGGTGAGTATATGCAGAACTAAAGGAAGAGGAAACGATGGATGACTGAGTGGATGAACAAGAGAAAATGCAAAAAAGTTGGTATTGCAAGCTTGAACTTGTAATTTCCTTGCAGGTTCTTTAATCCCGGGCCACACCACCACAGACACATGTTTGCATGTTTTAATGGTCTCTGTTGTCCAAAACGCAACATGTGAAAACTGAAAAAAAAAAAAAAAAACACTGAAGATTGGTTTCTCCTTTATAATGATTTTTTTTTTTCTTCTTCCAAGATATCTTGCACATATGAACATAGGAACTTATCTGGTCCATATTTTTTCTATTTATTACTTAAATATGTAATAGTTTTTATTTATTGTTTGTTTGTTTGGTCTAAAAGTGGGCTGCCAACAGTGGAAGAAATAAAGGTTCATGTGATGCTCAAAGTGAACAAAAACTTGCCAGTATTAGTGCTCAAAACTGAATAGCGCCTCAGAGCAAAAATGACACAATAAATAGGCTTAAAGATACAGCCTCTATATTACAATGTTTTTGAAGCTTGGTGGTCTTCCTCAGGCAGCATTGGCTGTACATAGCAGAAAATAACCTGGGCTGTATGAGAGCAAAAGTCTAGGATTGCTAGGAATGCCAATGAAGACCCCCGGAACAACCCACATGCAGGACATCTACAGTTTGGCTGGTTAGCGTTACAGCTTGGATGAAGAGGGCACTCTGGGAGGTCTGCATGTCTTCCTGTCCAACACCAGAACCCCTCTCCTACAGTACTGTATCTCAGCTTTGCCACTGCACTTCAAATATGTAGCACTCAACTTTCCACAAACTTCCACAAAGTTTCTACTCTTGCTCATGTTCAAATCAATGCGGAGTGTCACATTGCCTTCAAATATCCACACCAGCAGACTCTAACTGTTAGCCTTCCTTGACTTGTCACACCATCAGCAGCAGCACAACGTCCTGCCTCTCATCCTGACAGGCTGGTCTGGCACGTCACAGTGCCACACCGCAGGGAGAAAGGACTCCTAAATGTTGCATCCACTAGAACAAGCTAGCATTTGTCACATCTCTCAACAGTGTATCCTCCTCACACTTTAATGTGTGAGGAGGATGAAGGGCCCATCAACAATGTCAATTTACCAGTGACTGAGTCACAAGGTGCCATCTGCTTCTGTGGTCCTGTCCAGGAAAACAGCCACAGCAGTTTTTCTAAGTAAAACAGACTAGCACTGGTGAATCTTCAGATGTAATTAGAGAAGAGGGAGATGACACAAAGAGGAAGGGAGAGGGAAACACACTGAGCACTAGCAAAATCCCTGGCTTCAACACATGATGGTTTTACACGACTTTATTACACTGTCAACACAACTCATGTAGCCTGGGAACTAGACAAATCTGCGAGCTCATGTACTTTAAAGTAGCAGATTGGCATGGCCCCTGTCCCGTTCAGAAAGATTTCCAGCCAACCTGGTCGAGGGGAGACCAATCACATCTGTTCATCTAGTATGGGGCGAGTTTGACTGATGTTGTTGGGGCTCAACAGTCACTAAAATGCTACATCACACGTTTCACTGCTCTGATTGGTTGTAGGTCCATCCAGTTGCATCCCTGTTTCTCTAATATGGGGCGGGGTTAATAAGATGATTGACTGAGCATCGTTAAGGCTCAGTGTCACCCATTGATCTGACTGGTGGTAGGTCTATCCAATTGCATCCAGAGGTATTTTGGTCTATGATTGTTGATAACGCCCATTGACTATCTATGATAACGCCGTGTAGAAATCAAAAATGAACTGAGGAATTCCTGACTGATTTGCATTACTGAATATGTCTCGTCATGCAAGGCTACAACTCCGAAATGAAATAATGCTGCACACCCTTTTCATTACATCAGTCCATACAGCATACATTAAACCCTGCAGCCATTGTGCTAGTTAAATAAAAGAATAAATAGGAAAGGAGCAGTGACTGAGTGAATTAGTGAGAGTGAATTACTGTGTGAGACTGTGCAGGTGAATGGTAAAAGGAAGGGTGAGTGACTAAGACAGCATGAGCATAGGGACGAGAGAAAGACAAAAAAGTGAGTGAGTGAAAGACTAATGTAAGTGAGGAGGATGAGAGACAACAAAAAGGATAGGAAAGAAAGTGTGAGTGACTGAGTGAGCAAGCAAAACCCATTTCCAGCGGCTTTGTCCTGGTGTGAAATGCCTTCTCTGTCAGGGGATCAGAGCATTGCTGTCGACTGTGAGTGACAACTGAGACAGCACCTGTGAGGGCAAGCAAAGAGACAGAGACAGATGAAAGAGGAAAGAAAGACAAAAGGAGAGACGGTATGTGGGGAAGGTACGCAAAGGGAGCGAGGAGAGAGGGACCCGGTCAAAGACTAAGAGAATCTTACTGTGCCGATCAAGCTGTTTGAATCTAATCGAAAATTGACTGACAAAGAGAGGGAGAGAGAGAGAGGTGAAGGTTCAAACAGACCGAAATTAAGTGAGGCAAACAACCACCTACCATGAGGCACACAGCAACGCAGCATTACTCTTCTAGATTTACAAGTGTCTTTGTATTTCAGTTGACATGTATTTTCACTAGGGAGCAAAGCGAGGAGGAACAAACAAAGAGAATGAGAGGGATAAAATGAGATACCGACAACAAGTAAGAGGCTGTCCTTAGCATACAACACACATTGGGAGCTGTGTGTGCTGTACTGGTATTTGTACATTGTGACCTATGCATTCTCAGAGGAGCGTTGGATTTGCTCCATATTTGCTCCCTCTGGGGAAATGGAGAAAGAACAGGGTTTGAGATAAGAAAAGAGTGTGAGCTCTAAATAATAAGCTCCATATGTATGGGAGGGCAAGTACGAATGTACATGGGCTGTATGGCAGAAAACACGCATGCATGTGCACACACACATGCACACTCACACACACACACACACACACACACACACACACACACACACACACACACAGAAAAGCTATAAAGCAGAGACAGCAACAGCAAGAGATTCTTTTGATGTGTTTGATATCAGCCCCCTCAAAGGCATGGCCACAGGGGTGAGCCACAGCTCTCTCTCTCTCTCTCTCTCTCTCTCTCTCTCTCTCTCTCTCTCTCTCTCCCATTTGTTTCTGGGACATCAGAGGGAGGAGAAAAAGAAGCAATGGAGGAAGAACAAAGAGGATGGAATGGAGACAGAAGGAAGAAATGATGGAGGGAGGGTGAGAAGAGGAGGCGAGGAAAGGATGAAGACATGAGTACACAGGGAATCACCTCTGCTTATCTGGGTTATGAAAGCAACCTATGCAGGAACCGGGAGGAGGAGTGTGTGTGTGTGTGTGTGTGTGTGTGTGTGTGTGTGTCTGAGAACACGAGTAATGCTGCCACCTTCTCCCTGTGCTGGCTCATCAGAGACAATGGGTTTCTGATCTGAATGGCTATGAGCACAATGCAGTCAATGCAGTAAACAGGCCTTTTATCGGCACAAACAACAACCTGGTGTACCTTAAAATCTCCTCATCTTACAGGAGAACTTGGAGGTAATCCGAGTTATGTTACAAACCTGTAGCATTGTCACATTGCCCCAAAACATTGACTGATTGATATATAGTTGTTGATGTTGATAAATAGCATAAAGTCTTGCAAGAAACAGAAGATAGACAACACCTTCGTCTCAATAGCTCCTTTACCTTATCATACGCACCAGCCCATTGTGTAACAGTGGTGCTCTCACTTGCACTATGCATTCTAGCCACCTAGAGCTCTGGCAAGAAAACCATTTAGCCATTGTGTTTGTGAGGAGTTTGAAAACAAAGAGCCAGCATTTTCTTAGCTGGGGTCAGACCTGCTAACAAAACATGTTTCCCAGGATATGGTAAGTGGAAACCATTCAAGAGCATAGCTGTGGGTGCTTAGGGTTCTTGCACGATTCCACCACTGTAGCCCAGACTCTTCTCCATGGTATAGATTTGTCATCATGATCCCTAGACCACACTTGTTGTATATATTGGGGCTTGTAGGATGACAGAGAATAGAGAGTACAACACAAATACCAAGCCCTTGGTATGACCCATCTTTATCTAAAATACTATAAAGCCAGAGTGGTGTATTTCAAGGGACACCATATTTGACACAGTAATTTGGAGATTTGTGAGTGTATCTTGTCCCAGTAATAGGTGTGGGAGGAGGTAAAGGTAAAGGTAACTCGTTCAAAATAAACACCCAGTTTTACTTGTCTATTTCGTTTGCGTGTGTGCTTTTGTAAAGCGTCTTTGAGTACTTAGAAGGGCGCTATATAAATTTGATTTATTATTATTATTATTATTATTTTACTTGTCTTTTCCCATCCGCAGTACCTAGTTTACTCCACCAGGAGGCAGTGGTGGCGCTGCAAAAGAGCTGAAACAACGGTGTTTTTTCCCCGTATGAGACAAACAAAGAAGAAGAGGGGGAGAGAAAAAACAAAACAAAAAACGATAGCAAGCTAACAAGAGAAAAGCAAACCCCGCCGAGCAGAAGAGAAGACAAAGCACAACAAACAGAAAATATAAACAGACGAAACAAAACATAACTTAGTCTTAAGTTAGTTTTAAGGTCCTTCTGAGTGAAATCCGTCCCAAACGGGGTTGAGAGGAGAAACTAGTCAAAGTTTGTCCAAGGACTTTATGATACTTCGGTGAGTGTGTGTCAAGCTAGCTATGACAGCCAAGTCAGTGTATATGAGAAATTCATGTCAATAAGCTGTGATATTTTCTGTGTGTGTTATGAAATGGCGTTTTAATTGTCAGTTGATGTTATTAAAAAAAAAAAACAGAGTAATGTTAGAGCTTAAGTGGAGTAGAATTTGAGTTAAACTTAAAGAACTACAGGACAAAAGATAATAAGTAAGAAAAAATGCTGGTCATGTTGCTGTGTAGTAAGTGTGATATTCTGGCACATGTGATATTTGTGCCAGAATATCACATGTGCAGCAACCATGATGGTTGGATGTGCTACTGTAAATACAGTCGGTTCAGTTTTTTTTTGTTTGTTGGTTTTTTTTTGTGTGATATTAATTCCAGGTCTGGTGATGTTTGATTTGAAGTGAAAATAACTAATGTTGCCCTACTTATGCAGGTTGTTTTTTATTTCATACCTGTTGATTAAGAGAGAGAAAGAGAGAAAGAGACTGATGAGAAATCGTGGCAAGACATTCAGCAGACCAGCAGAGGAGCGTCTCAGCAGTCAAGAGGACTGATTCACTCCGGATTTCTTCATCACATCGTACAGATAAGCACTGAGATCTCACCACAATACACTGGAAACAGGAAAAAAAAAAACACACTACCGTGTAGATTAGTTTTGTTCATTATTTTGTCAGAGCTCTAAATTATTTTCTTTTGTTTGCTTGTCAACCTAAGTCTGTTGATGGGCTATGTAAAAGACACCGAGTCTGTCTGATTTAGAGGATAGTATAAAGAAAAAAAAAAAAGAAAAAAAAAAAACCTAAACTGACAAACAACTTACCTCAGACTGTTCACACTAAAGTGGATTCTGTGGTTTATTTTCAAACTGGTTAATTAAGTGCACTAAAAGAAAAAAACTGGTCTATGTTCTGTGTTATGCTTAAATAAAGGCCGGCTACATATAGGCTATTCTGAATAACTAAGTAAGTGGTTTGGTATCTTAGTTTCCTCTACTCCTCTTTGAAAAGTACCTATAGATTAAGCATCTGTACATATTATTTCACAGTGTGCTAATAAGTGTTTACAGTAACATAGAAGAAAACAAGTTCATCTGTGGCACCTTAATAATAGAGACACGGGACAGTAATTGAGCAAGATGAGACCATCTTTCTGGGTCCACCTCTATACAGCTAAGGACATATTAAAAGTTTTTAGTAGTGGTGCTGTTGATGATGGATAGACATCAGTCTCTAAGTACTTAAAGTTCTTCACTACTGGTAACACTAGATCCAGATCTAGATTGATTTTGTAACTAGATATAGAAGTGAATTCTCTGAAGGTCTCTAGAATGTGTGGGATGGAAGAGGCTGCCTTATCTATGAATAACAATATGTCATCCGCATACAGTGATGTATGGTGTTCAGTATCATTCAGTCTGATCGGAGAAATGAGAGGGTGCCGTCTAATCCTCTGCACTAGGGGCCCTAGCAAGAAGGTAAATAAAAAATGAGTGGAGTGTCATCCCTTGTAACAATCATGACAGAAAGGTCACAGTAAAGATTTTCTTAATTTGATAAATTCAAAGCTAACTTCCACAAGTAGTGCCACTCTAGCTGACTGTATACTTTTTCAGCATCTAGAGATAAGACAGTACAGGGTGAGTCAGTGTCTCTTCAGCATGAATGGCATATAGCAGGTGGCACATGTTGTCTGATGATAAGCGAGTTTTGATAAAAACCTGTCTGATCATAGTGTACGAGCTTTGTCATATACGATTCGACCTGGGTGGCTAATACTCTTGCATATACCTTGATTTCTGCATTCAAAATGGACAAAGGTGTATAAATACTGCAATATTGTGTAGGGTCCTTATTGGGTATAGATAACTCTGCTATTATAGTGGAGTTGGCATCTCTGACAAAAACGTTCTTTCCAATGGAGGAATCAGTCCAAAAAGAGCTGCCGAGTTAATTTTAAAAAGTGATAGAAAGCTCAGGAGGGAGCCCTTCCTATCCAAGGGATTTTCCCTTTTTCATTCCCAGGATCACGTTATGTATTGAGTCAGGGTGATGGGTCTACTAAAATGATTTGCTTCCTCTTGAGAAGAGAGGGAAGCTCCTAATTGCTTAAAAAGTTTTTACACCTATCTTTGTCGAAGGAGTTTTCATTGGTGTATAGTGAAGCATAAAATGAGCGAAATTCTGCATTAATCTCCTTAGGATCAGATAGAAGGGCTTGTTGTGATCTGGTGGCTGTAATGTTTCTCATTTTTCTGCAGTCTCAATTCAAAGAGGTGACTGGGTCTATCTCCATTGAAATAGTAATTTCTGCTTGCTCTAAGAATTTGAAATTCTGCTCTAGACCTCAAGAGAGAATTTAGATCCATGTTGACTGAATCAATTACTGTTTTTCTTCCTTCTGAAAAGGCCAGATTTTGTTCTGAATGACTTCAACTTAAATAGCCCTTTTTATCTCATGGCTATGTTAAATACTCAGTTCTGATCTGTCAAACAAGACATTGTTAAGCCAGTTATTTCTGAAATGAAGACACAGAGCTAGACTGTGTTGCACAAGTTCACCCTTCACAAGAACTAGCTCTGAACAAAGTTCAGTTCACACAGATTAAAATGAACTAGTTCACATTCATAGTTCACAATTTTGAGAAAGGTGGGACTGAGAGAAAAAAGTGCTATTTCAAATCCATTTGCAACTTCAGCACCATGGACAGCAACCATGTTTTCATCAATACAATTGTCTGTTTGTACAATTGTTTTATTTATTCCAGTTTGAGTCAGTGTGAAGTGAAAATATTATCTACCACTTGATAACATCACAAGTGAGCAGGAATTAATGTTGGATGTTTTATGTTCCAAGCTATTATTTTATCTGCAATTAATTATGTGTAAAGATTAAAAAAAATAATAATAAATGCACCCCTCTTAGTCCCAAGGACCAGGATCAAAAATCAACAGCAGTACAAACACAAGGAAGGAATTTGGTGATCTGTCGCTAGCCAAGAGATTAGACTGGGTAGCCTCGCAGACAGGACGGGGACAAAAAGTGAGGATGATGTGAAAGGGAAAGAAAGGCAATGAAACTCTTTGCTGAGAAATCCCTGAAACTTAACTGTGCTGTTAATCATCTTCTCTCACCTCCTTCTCGCACACTATGCATTGCTTTTTATTTGTGTATTTCTTGTGTGTGTGTGTGTGTGTGTAAGTATGCTCACGCACGCACATGTGTTATTATCTTGTTCTGTTTGTTGCTTTTTATTATTATCACGGGGCTGAGGTGTTAAAATGCATTATTTTTATGTTTACCATATAAAGAATAGCTGTCACTTCAGCTATTCCTGCTCAGGGATCCAAACAAACAAACTTTTACTCTCTCTCTCTCTCTCTCTCTCTCTCTCTCTCTTTCTTCTGTTCCTTTTGCATTTCTTCACTCAAGTCTCCCCCATCATTATGTCTGTCTTTTCCGCTTGAGGGCTTGCTGATGACTGCACACAAATTCACAACACCTTAAAACAAAAATAGAAATGGTTGTCAACATCTTGAACTCATGGAGGGGAAATCCCATATGGAACAATTAAAAATTTCCTCCCTTAATCCTCTCACTCTCCTTATGGAGGGAACGTCAAATGCTGATGTATATTTCTCCTGTGGGTGGTTTGGAAAAAAAAAAAATCCTACACATTTAATCGACTGCCATTTCTTGCTATATGACACCCACCAGTTATTTGCATCCAGCCTTTCAGCAGAATACCACTCAGATATCATTATATGCTGCTGAGTGTGAGTCCCTCTTGAGTTGTCCTGTTTTCTGCTGACACTATTGCGGTGGGATCCATATCTCCCTCGTGGATTAGCAGCCTATCTTATGTCTCTCACATAGTCAGTATGTACCGCAGTACAATGTAATTGCTGTTCATGTCAAAAGTTCAGGAGGAGAGATTCTCATATTCTGCTAATCCACTTATCTCACAACGGTGCATACTTTAATGCACAGCTCTCCGAAACTCTCCCCTCCCGCCCCAGAAGGGGAATATTGGTCACATCCAATTATCCTATTTGCACTCTCCGCTCGGCTGTATCACCGAGTACGCACTTCTCCACCTCATTTCACTCGCTCACCACCTCCTCATTCTCCTCCCCAGTCACATTGATGTCACACTTCCATTCTCCTGTCGTAATATCAAACACAGTCCAGAGGGAACGTTTCAGCACAACTCTGAACTGCATTTGAGCTGATTTCTCTCTGCTGTGTCAGAGAAAATTATGTTGCACAAGCATTGCATTTCTCTGCACATTGCTACATGTTATCCTCACTTATTCCAGTGATTCCATGTATTCTTTAACCCTTTGAGCTTCGATTTTCCATTAAACATCATTTTTCCATATTACACAACAGTGGGATGCACATGTTCTGCATCTACTGGTTGTAACACTTCAATGCAGTCATAACGTCATACTTATATTGACTCCTGATTGTTTTATGGGTGCACCCTGACATCAAATAAATTGTACTTTTTCACACTTGTAATCTGTTTGCTGTGGTTTGAAACAGTGGAATAGTTGATATTTGTTAATTTGGTTTGGTTCCTCATTGGTCAAGGTCAGATAGATATCGATAGGTTGAAAGAAGTGGAGAAAGGAAATCTTTACTTCTGAGATTTTTTTTCCCCCTCTTTATTGTAGAAACACATTTGGCCAGTCCAGTATCCAACATGGGCATAGAGTGCCGTCAGCAGCTTTTGCATTTCTTCATTATTGCAGTGGGCATGTAAAGCCCTTTGAGACTGTAAACAGTGATATTGGGCTCTAAATAAACATGAACAAAGAACAGTGCTTGTTTGGGTCACTTACCAAGTAGGCAATGTGTTTCCTTGTTGCTCCATGTCAACCCATGCATCATTGTCTTCCTATGTTGCTAAATGCTAGTTGGTAACATTACTTAGTTGCTACTTGCTGTTATTAATTATGAGCCCGTAATGCTGTGGGAGCTGTTTCAGCCTGAGACGTACAGTGCTTCCTGTAGTTGGGTTGAATGTAGGTCAGTTCATGTTCACACTGTAAATGAACCAGGTTTCGTTTGTACCTGTGCCGAGACCACCTCCACAGCATGGACTGTGTCCAGTTGTTTTGGTTGGTCTGGTTTCACACCTGCGCAGACAAACTGCAACAAGGGGATAAACACACCCCCAATTCAGTTCGACTCAGTCACACAAAACAAAGCAGGTGTGAAAACGCCTTTAGACATCTTGTGCATTTTAAAAAAAAAGAAAAACATTTTCCTGTACTTTAGTAGAACATATATGACATCTTTGGAAACCTTGGAATCTCCACTAAATAAATAAGATTGTGTGGACATGAACAAAGCTTGGCCAGGCAGAAAACATTTATAATGACGAATTCAACAATAGCACCAGAGAAGTTGAAGAGTTAATATGAGAATCTTGAATAAGGGGAGTTGAAAGTGCAAAAGCAAGATACAAAATATACAATCTTTATCTGTCCAGAGTGAATTGGCTGCACCTGCATGTCCTTTTTCAGCAATGTCCTGCTTCATGTGGCTGTAGTTACATCTGGAATCTGCCTAGTGAGACGCCATTTTGGGGAGTTTCAGAGTTTGTGTATTCTTTCCTTGGAATCTGTGCACAAAGACACAGAAAGATCTGATCCAAGTGTTCTTGGCGTCTGTCTACTCAGGAACACCCAAGGAATCAAGCTAGCACTATGTTTTAATCCACACCACGTTCCAACCCTAAATAAGTTGTGACAGAGCGTCTGTTGTTCATTTTGGAATTTTACAACAGACTTCCTTTGACCGCTCATTTTCCTAACGCGTGCTCAAGGCTAGTAATTCCCATTTAGGCAAAATAAGTTATCTTGTTAAAAATTAAAGCCTTGGAAAAACGATGAGCCCTGGGGCTGCTGTGTGGCCGTGCAGCAGTAAAGCCAGTCGAGGCAGAGAATTTATGTAATAAGTCTAGACGGACAATCTGACTTCTCTCCGTCATAAAGCCAGCTAGCTTTCACACAGGATTATGTGGATGGGTAGTTTTTGTAGCCAGTCATCTGTAAGCGGTCAAGTCACACAGACAGCTTGCTGCCTGACTGAGAAATGACCTCGAGCCAAGAGGAGGATTGGTGATTTTTGAAAAGTATCTCAATGTGATGACAGTAACAAGAAAAAGAGGATGACTTTTTAATCAAGTTTTAATCGACTTTTCTGTGAATGTAACGTAATACCTGATCAGCTTCTTAGGCAGAGGTCTGCGCTCTACTCAGCACATTTTCTGATTGAGAGCCATTTTTCCCAAATGCTTTCAGACAGTCAAGGATTTTGAACTGGCAAGATGCTGCCTATGCAGAGGCAGGGGGTACCCTGGTTTTAATGAACTTGCAATAGCTTTCAATTGTGACTTCCTCTACACTATAGTATAAGCAATCAAAATTTAAGCAGACCGCTTAACGTATCTAAATACGTGTCACAACAATTTGGTATCTCCAAATTGTTAATATTTTCAGCCTTGTTTTTAGCTTGATCACCATGCATTTTTAGAGTTTATTCAAGTTTTTCAGATGACAGTGGTGATGTGTTGCTTTTAATATGGAACATCAATAAGATATCAATTAAATTAATGTTAAATCCATAAGTAAATAACATCTTGAGTAGACATTAATGTAAGATTTTTCTGGAACTTTCTGACGCGGAACAAGCCTCTCTGTCAGCAGGAGAATGCAGTAGGACAGATCTGGACTTTATTTCTTACCCAGTAATTATCTCCCACTGGTGTCATTACACAAGTCAGCAATAGAACTAGACTGAGCTATTTTCAGTTTATTTTCTGTCATTTCCTGTCTGTGTCTCTCCCTGTAATGACTCTTGTTTATCTATCTATCTATTTATCTATCTATCTATCTATCTATCTATCTATCTATCTATCTATCTGTCTATCTGTCTATCTATCATAACTGTGTTCTCTCACTTCATTACAGTCTTGCTCTCTCCTCATCATTTACACCGAGCTTGTCTGTTGCTCTCTTTTTGCTCAGTCTCCCCTCTCCTGTCCTCTCCTTTTTCATTCTTCCTTCTCCACCTGTGTAACACTCTTATCTGCACCTCCCGAAAACGCTGACAGACATGTTTTCGAAATGGCTTTTCCCTGTGAAAAATCCCACCGGCTTGCCAGTCACGTTGAGTAACTAAAAAAAAAAAAGGGCAGAAATCCCCCACTGGTAACTCAGTGACATATTTTTGATAAAACCTCTTTGCTCTTGTAGCATGTAGCCGGCTGCTAGACAAAACTTAAGGGCCACCAGAGCATTTAAGTGCATGTACCTAAAGTGGTGCTAAAGATTGTCTATCCATCCAGCAGATCAGCTCTCTCCATCCGTCTTAGGAGAGGGACTGTCACAGGTCAGTTTTCCACCACTGGGCCTTACAGAGCTACTTAGGGCCTGTCTCATGGAGTGAGTTCAACATTTTTTCAGGCTGTCTTTGCAATAGCTCTCTTCAAAAAACAAACAAACAAACAAACAAACAAAAACTGAAGGGATGGTAAACCTGGTTAAAAACAGGGATTTTCTTACTATTATACTTGAGTACCCCACTATCTTAAGCATCCATCAAAATCTGAGCGTTCATAAAAGTCAGTAACTGTAATAAAATGGATTTTAAGGGCCTGCATTTTCTTCAGTAATATATTCTAGCAGTGGTGGCAGGCAGTTTCAGTCCTTGATTGTGATTGGCTGAGCCACGTTCAAAGCTGTTGTAAAATACTCCCAATATACCTGCATTACAATTTCAGCGCTAAGGCACCACTGTCATTCAATGAATGTACCAAAAAAACATAAAGATGCCAGCAAAAGAAACAAAGACAGCCCACATGGATTTATGTTTGAGCAGCCAGGGAACCCACAGTGTCCCATCGCTTCGTTACAGAAATACCTCTCATTGCTGCCGCCCAATCCACCAGCATTTTATCTCCATCCAAAGTGGACAAACTGGACCAATGATGTATGGCAAGTTAACAATGTAACTTTAGGTAGCTTGCATATTTTTATCTGTTGGACAACTCAAGAGTAGTGAATTTTGCTCAATAAGAAGAAAAAGTACAATATGATTATTGAAAATATGAGCTATACTAAATGACAACAGCAAAAAGTAATACAGAAGCTGCTGCCAAGGCTAGAGAGGATTACAGTAACTAAATTAGATTGTGAAACTGCATAAGTAAATAGCAATGCAATTGCAAATAGGCTTAGTTCGTATTGATTTGGTATTTTATTGTCACTTTAATGAACTTTTGAAGTCACAACAGTTCTATAATGGTTCTTAATTAATTTGCAATGTCAGCAGTGTAAAGTGGACTTGTCAAAGCTTGTCAAAACAACATATAAACTAAAAAGCACTCAGTAGAGCACATGCCTCTGCCAGCAATATGCATTTGTTAAGATATACCAGTTCCACATGTTGGATATTCACCAAAAGTTAATCACGACCATCACCACTTGAATTGTGATTCAGTTCTTCCTTTGCCCATGACCAACCTTTCCTTAAAGTTTCAAGTGAATTTGTTCACATTAGAGATATCCTGCTAAACAAATACACACACAAACACATAGACAAACAGAATGGGTGAAAACAAAACCCCTGTCCAAACAGATTTGGACAGGTAAAATCCACTTTGATCAATGGGTCAGATAATTATTGGAGCTATGTGATCTGATCCTGGATACATACATATTACTATCACTTATCTGATTTTTTATGAGTCGAGCCAGCACAGTAAATTATCAACCTCTAAACAGGATACTCTCAGTTCCTCATACCACACAATGCAACAAGATACAATTATTTATTTATATATATATATATATATATATATATATATATATATATATATATATATATATATATATATATATATATATATAAGAATTGCTAATAATACACATGGTGTTTCAGCCAGTATCATATCAAGTACCATGAAACAGACTTTGTCAGACCCTTTGTCAAAGGAGCCTTGAGCTTGCACTGTCATCTCAAAATGCTGCAAATCAAAAAATTAAAAGTGGAGAGACCTTGGAATACTAAAAGAAGGTAGCCCTGTTGGACTGTGATGTTGCTTCAGCAGCACATAGAGGATCCATGAAAACTCTTGATTAAAGTGAGTCTTCTGTTACATTTTTATTTGAAACTTTGTGGTGTGATAGCCTGTCTTCAGGCCCAGCCAGAGGGGTGGTCAAGCATGGTAGGGTCCACAACATTGGGAGCGGGGGTGGTATATATGTGTGTTTGTGTGTGTGTTTGTGTGTGTGAATGCTCTGTCCTTGCCTATAGTGGCAACGTTGTGGAACGCCACACTACATCAGACGCCCTTTGTGGGGACACCCTCAGGCCTTAGAGACAGTTAAACCAGCTCTGATGACCCCAAACATCATTTCTATCCTGACCTGGTTTTACTGAGAGCCACACTGAAACTGTTTTGTGGCCTTGTCAAGGTCAGAGTAGGGCATCATATAACACATGTAATAGCCATAACCCTTGTCTGTGACCAATATACTGTTAAAGACCTGTAGCAAAACAAGGAAATATGTAATATTTCATAAAAATACAACTCATATATTGTTCCAAGAGTTTGGTATAAATGTCATATCTTCCTCCAGTGCTGGCATAGTATTGACACCTGAAGATTTGGGAGTCATGCACAGACCCAGGCCATCTAGAATCCCAGCCTCTGACCATGTACTGATTGCGTTTACATGAACACACAAAACCAAGTAATAGTGAGTAACCAGCCTAAGGCAGGAAATCTGATTACTCAAAAACCCCAGTCTAGATGTGCTAGGAATACTTGGGTCTCTCAAGTCAGATGTTACCTGGATTTTTGCCACTGCTGACAGTGGTGCTGTATCCTGCACGAAGTGGAGAATTACTCTCAAAATATGACCACCCTATCAATACCTATACACTGAGGCTGGCTAAAGATTTTTTCTTTTCACAATGTCTGTCTCTTGGGTCCATATCACTGCAATGATGAGATTAATGGTACAGTTTGTCACTCCAATCACTCTTTAGAATGCTATAAAAGAATCTCAGCACCTTTAATATGTTACATTAAATTTAATTTGATTGATAATGATAGTCAGGTAATATAGCATATCTTCATTTTAATAGAAGCCCTCTGAGAGCGAGAACCGCCTTGCAAATAGCACAGTAAATGGTATGGCTACTGAGGTTTGCTGCATCACCAGCAGCATACAGATATGTGTCAGTATGCTTTGATGGACTGCATAAGCAACACAGATTGCAGAGACTTGCTACAGAGATATCACTGATACAGTAACTTGTCAGGGAAAACAAATACAGTCTCTGACAGTCTCTACACACCCTTGACTGACCTTAACCTGTGCACCCAAGTCCATTGGATCCTATAGAAATGGTGGTATTGCACCATTTTTCCAGAGAGCTGATTGGTGAAGATCAGATCATTTGTATGTTTGTATCTGATAGCCTGAACATTATCTGCTCTGGAGCAGGTCAGCTGTGCAGTGGAAATTTCCATGATTATCTACCCCATGCAGGTGGGTCAGGGTTAAGGTTATGGAGTCTGTAGAGATGCATGAAATTGGTGAGCAACATTTCAACATCTACTTTTGGATTTCTGATAGCTGAGTATCAACGTGGAAGTACACTGAAGTATCCAAATAAAGTGTTATCCTACACTTTATTAGAGCTCCACACAAAAACCATACCTAGTTTAACATTTAATACCTCCATGATTTTAGGCTATGTATTTCCTGCAATCACAGGATTTGGCAAAACATAATGTGCAGTGGTATCATATAAAAATGTAAACCAGCCTGAGCCCTTTCCTGCATGTCATCACCCCTCTCTCCTCTGTCTTTTCTGTCTCTCTCTACTGCCACAACTGAATAAGGCAGAAATGTCTAAATAAAGACAGAAACAATGTAACACATATAGTAAAAGTTTAGGAGAGAAACAGTTTTGTTTGATGATGAAGATTTGTTAAAAAAAAGTGTGAAGGCTTTATTGGTTAACAGTTTATTTACAGCTACTGGTGCAGCTTGAGGTGCATGCACCATTGAAGATCCAGTGTTTCCCAGGATGTTAAAGTAATGGGAGTTCATTTTATAAGGGTTTTAAATACTTTAAGTAGAGCAATAAAGTGTTGCCCCTGTCTTTATTGCAAACCCCATTTAAAGCAAGTGTATTTTCTCACAGAAATCATACCTAGTGCAACTTTAGATGTGAGTTTTAGAGGCATGGTGTTGAGTAAGCCCTATTTAGCCCTGACTGGCCTTGTTTGGCCCTGTTGTGGGATCCAGGCCTCTTTGCACTGTCCTACAAATGAACCTGAAGGAATCAAGGCAAGCATGTCTAATGGATCGAAATGGCCCTAAGGACCATTTCAGAAAGGCAGCAAGGTTCATGTTTTTTGACTGCTGCATGTGTCTGTTTGGATGCAAGCTTTTACAGTAATAAATTCTAACTCTTTCTTCATCCTTCCCCTTTGCATTTTGTGCCTATAGGCTTATGATCTCTAAAATGAATAAATAAATAACTGTGTTGTTAAACATATGCAAGAACTTTAAATCAAAATGTAGCAAGTCCAGTCTTTCCGCATGAAAGACACTCATCACGACCCAGCATCATCAGCTCAATCAGACTGGTATTGTTGATTGATTGATATTTCTGCTCAGTTAAAAAAAAAAGTTCATCTAACAAAGGCCAGTAACAGTGAAATTAGAAAGCTGCTTCGGCTCTTTTTTTCTTCATGCTGCCTCCTGCTCCTCCTCTTCTTCCTCTGTGGATAACCTCCAGATTGTGTTAATTACTTTAGTTTTGCTCCAGAAAAACTAGTGAAAGATAAGAGGCTGAAACTGCTGACACAGGCTGATATGGTTAATAGTTAGCTTTGAGACCAAAACCTCCCTGCCTCATTATCATTCCTTTCCAGTTTTCCCTCAAAAGCCATTTTATGAGAACATTTCCTAAATTAAATATTAGTTCACAACAAATGAGCACCAAGGAGAGACAGAGGAGACCTGAATGATCGGTATATCAGCTGGGCCAGTGGGAATATTGGGTCCCACTGTTGACTTAGTAACTCTGTGACATTTGAGTTGATATAGTAACATTACATTATTATCTAAATTCTGTGGATTGCACCTTTACTGGCAATAATTAACAATGACACCCCCTATCCTTTTTCATGACTGGCAGAGATCTCTCTTCGTATTTCTCATTAAAAAGATTTATCTGATATTCCAAGTGAGATTATCTAACTGCACCTAATCACTCAAAGCTAATTCAATCCATGTCAAATTATTTTCAGGATGTGGTGACGCATCTGTAGGGATGCAGTGAAATAATCAGGTTTTCACAACAGAGCAACCAATGAATCACTTGCTGTTCTCATTATCGAAGGCCCCTCACTGAATCTATCTGTTTCCTGCTCCACTGAATAATCAGGGTCCACCCCCCACCCCACCACCCCCTCCACCCCACCACGCCTACAAGATCTTAACAGTTATTTTACTGTTGGTTTCACTGGGGTTTTTAGTACCACATGGTCTAAATGTTGTTTCAGAAGTTTTTCTATTGTACAAAGACACTAAAATATAGATCACACCATTCAGTACCCCATTAGCAAATAGCTTCCAGCTCTTTTGAAGAAAGAAGATGCAAACAGATCCCTGCAAAAACTTGATTTCAAATTGTTCCAAATATTGGTATGTGTGTGTGTGTGTGTGTGTGTGTGTGTGTGTGTGTGTGTGTGTGTGTGTGTGTGTGTGTGTCTGTCTGTCTGTCTGTCTGTCTGTCTGTCTGTGTCTGATGGTTTTGGTGGGAAGACCAAAAACACGATGGAGGCTTTAAATATAGTTGGGATAAACTCAACATACCATACCATACCATACCATACCACTTTATTTATATAGCACATTTAAAAACAACAAAGTTGAACCAAAGTGCTGTACAGGTTGAAAGGCAAAAAATAAACAAATAACACAAAACAAACAAATACCACATCAGAACATAAAACTTACATGGTGTCACATACAGACAAATGACACATAAGAACATAAAGCATAAATGGTGTCACATGAGCAGTCACAGAGGGTATGTTTTAAGAGCCAAAGAATAAAAATGTGTCTTTCGGGGTGATTTAAACACCTGCAGAGTGGGGGGGGCTCCCTAACATTCAGAGGCAGCTCGTTCCACAGCTCTGGGGCTGCCACTTTGAAAGCCCGGTCTCCCCTGAGCTTCAACCTGGATTTAGGGACGGCTAGGAGAAGCTGATTGGAGGACCTGAGGAACCTTGAAGGAACATATGGTTCGAACAGGTCAGAGAAATAGGTGGGTGCCAAACCATTTAGGCACTTAAAAACAAACAGTAAAATTTTAAAATCAATCCTAAAAGGCACAGGAAGCCAGTGGAGGGAGGCCAGTACAGGGGTGATGTGCTCTTGCTCTTGCGTGTGTTTATGTGTTAGTGTATGCAAACTCAAAAATTCAACATAAGCAAACATGTAAGGTCCACTTCCCTCTGTCTGTTATTCTTCTACTGCTGATGTTACACTTCATGCCCAGCTGTTACAGCTTCAGTTGAGGTACTTTTCTATACTGCATGGTGTGTGGTTCAAGTTCAAGTTTCAAACTCTGGTTTGAAACCATCCATCCAGCTCACTGATCTGGCTGTACATCTCACAGCAAAACATGGCATTTCTGTGGCTTTTGTCTCATGTGGAGAGGGAGAGAGAGAGATCGAGGGAGAGAGGGCCTGGAACAAAAATCAGCACAAGAGTTTACATTGGAGCAGCTAATATTTGTTGAAATTAACACACCCAAATGCTACACTAATCAGAGCATGCAGCCACAACACAAGTTGATCAGTGAGTGAAAGACAAGAAAAAAGCAGACTAAAAGGCCCCAGCCAGTCCCTGACAGCCAGACCCATATGGTGTGTGTTGCACTCCAAACAGTAATATCCTGCAAACTGCTACTGTAATCAATGAGCACCACCTTTCGTCTTCTCCTTTATTGCGACAAAGCCTAAATGATGAAACTTCAAGAGTTAGTCAGCATTAGCAGAAAGCTTCTGCTGCAGCGCTCTGCAGGATTTTAAACTTTTCTGCACCTTGCACCTCTGGCCACACACAATCAGTGATGTCACAGCAGGTGTTTCACCACTGACAGCTGATGAAATGTACCTGCTCTGACAGTGTAAACAGGTTATCCTGTCCTGCATCCTGAACCCTGCAATACTCCCAGGTAATTATCAGTTTCGGTTCCAAAAGGGTCACCTTCTAATGTTTGATTCACATTCTAATTTTAAGGAAGATCAAGGCCAGGCTTTGGGCTTCAGCTGTTCTTAAGAGCAGAGGGAGGCATCCTGTTCTTTGGATGATAAAGTGTTTTCACATCAGGAAAAAGGAGCATGTAGTTCTTGACACAGGGAACTGCAGCTGAAAGGACAGCTGAGGATAAGGCACTCATAACTAAATAAGAAAAAGCTTTCAGCCCTTGTCATCTGAGTTAAAGGAAAATATTTGCCCCCAATTATTTCTATTATTACATAATCATTTCATGGTGTCCTTTACATGATTTTTGCTTTAAATGTCACCTTATCTGCATGTCAGAGTTCAACCTCAATTAGGGGTCAAGGTCTGATTGCAGGTGATGGAATATACTCATAAGTACAGTAGTACCTCTGTGTGTGTGTGTGTGTGTGTGTGTGTGTGTGTGTGTGTGTATGGTTAGATATGTTTTAGATGACCCCTATGTCTTGGGCCTGAGTTCAAAACTTTGCTGTTCTCAGCCCCTTAATAACAAGTAAGCTCTCATTCTCTAACTTAGCATTCCCGTTTCTCATTAGCTGTAATCCCTACTGACCTCAGAAGCTCATTATTGGTGCTCAGAGTATTGATTATGGAAGTGGTTCAACACTGCATCCCCAGCCCAGATCCCATGGCCACTCAGATCTGTCTTCCTCTGGCGCAGAGTGTGCTGCAGCCCGGCCACATGGCAAGCAGACAGTAGCTCCCCGGCCAAATAAATGGACAGAAGTCAGTGGAAAGCCAGGCAGAGTGCGAGAAAGTCAAAGTACATACTAACAGCCAACTTTTCTCACCGTGCACAGTGCCAGCGCATCCTCATTACTGTGCTTGTAGAAAGCATACACAAATTTATGCACATGGATTTGTCAAGTGTTAATGAGAAGTTAGGGACAAGGAGCACAAACTGCTGAATATTCCTCTTCAGTTTTTTTTTTTTTTGTTTTTTTTTTCTTGGCAAAGTTTTTTTTCTTGCTTTAAGCCTAGCCCTAGGGAAGGTGTGGTAAGGTTATACACTGAATAAAGAAACGCTGACTTTGGCAAGAAAGGAAGAACTTTGCTTAAGGTTGGTGGTGTGATTGGAGTTCTAGTTCAATAGTGGGCAGATGGACAGCTTTACTTGTTTTGCTTTGCTAATCAAACTGTTATTATATTATTTCTGAAGCCCATAGATGATGACATGCTCAAGTAACACTTCTGCTAACTTGTACATCGATGTGCTCATCATCAGATTGGCTTGCAGGATTGAGAGGAGCTGGTTAGCAGGAATTGTCGGCTTGATTCCCACAAATCTGCCACTGTCCAGCCCTGTTTTGTTTTTGAACATACATTAACTAGAGGCATAAAAGGACCATTTTTCGGAGGTTAAAACAGATCTCAGATGCAGTTAGCTCTAGTTAACTGCAGTGAGAAAAGGACTGTGGGACAAATTGAAACTGTCATGGCCACCCAGAGTTCTGACCTCTTTGCGTGCATTTACACTCGGACCACATAATGAGTCCCACAACGGTCTTGCTGGAAGCGTTTGCGATCACACTGAAGCAGGACAGTTTCAAATCATTCATCACCTTGGTCCTTATCTGTCCTGGTGCATTCATAATGAGTCCGCATGTACTTGTATAGTTCATATATAACATGTTTTTTAATAATATGTAATATTTTTATGGGTGTATAATAATTTATGGGTTTTTTTTTTAATGCTTTAAAATATTTGTAAAAAATATAGCTAAAATATTTTTATATTTTCCTTTACATTTTTCTGCCACTGCTGGGCAGAGACTGCAGTACAAGATGCCAATTTTCTGTTGTAACTACTGAACAAGCTTAGGTAGTGCCTTTACATTCAGGCCCATAGCAGCCACAAGCAGTTCCAAGCTCCAGTCTGTTTGAGGCTGCACCATGAATTCTGAATGAATGAGTGTAAATGAGATGTTGGATAGAATCCATTTCTGTGGTGACTGTTACATTTGCATTGCTTTTAATTATTCAAATTATTTTTATTTTTAAAGCAAGTTAACCATAAGAGATATGATCAGTGGTTAATGTAAAAACAGGAATACCACATTCTCAAGCAATAATTTAAGTGCAGTCAACAGCCAGGGAGAAGAGGTGGGCTTGGAGCTGTGCTTTCTAAGAGTCAGTAGAGGGGGCAGATCTCATGTGGTGAAAAATTATTCCACAGTCTGGGGGCCCCAGCCTAAAAGTGTTGGTCACCCTTGACCTTCATCCAAACCTGTGGGCTGACGAGAAGGGACTGATCTGATGATCTTGATGGGGCACAGGGAATTAATACAATGGATAAATAAGAAGGAGCCAATCCCTACAGTGATGTAAAACAAATAATAAGATTTTAAAATTGACTCTGTAACTGACAGGAAGCCAGTGAAGGGAAGCAAGTGTGAAGGAGACATGCTCCCACTTGCAGGACACAGTTAAAAGCAGCAGTATTCTGGTGACCTGTCCAGAGTTCCCTGTTTGCCACCCAGTAAAGGCTGGGACAGGTCCCAGCCCCCCAAGGCCCTGGTATGGTAGGTTGGTATGTAAAATGAGTAATAATCAATCAATCAATCATCTTGGTGTGGATAAAATGATGGATTTGATTTTGTTGAGTGATTTTATTGAGTTCTGAAATTGAACAGCTTCATAGTCACTTTGAAGAACTGTAGTGTGGTTACTGGTGGCTGTGTCAGAGCATTTGGCTTGCATGTCTCTTGTCACTGCTGTAGTTGCACCTCTCCCATGTGCAACACTGCTGCCCTGTTTATTAAGTTCTTTGAGAACATGTAATATTTATTGCTTTTGTGTTGGAGAAAATATGTTTCATTATTCATCGTGAAGCCACGCTCAGAGACAAAATTGAATCTGGTGTCCAGGGGACACAGAATCGCCACCGTTTGTTAAGCTTGTGTTAAATTAGAATAGAATTAGAATAAATTAGACCTCGAAAAATGCTGAAAATAAATTTGTTAAAAGGCAAATGGACTCCGTTGCTGCTTTTGTTTGGTGTCTATTAACACATTCGGAAACCAGTGGTTGATTTGATCACATTTAACAAAGGGAATGATTTCCATTTATTTCTTTCAGCTTGCCATTAAATTTAGAAAAGCAACAGGATGGACTGCTTTGTATTGTCATCTCACCAGTCCCTTTGACAAGAAAAATGTAGTGCTAACGAGGAAAACCATCCCCTTTCGTTACATCCTAAACTGTCCCATGCGTGTAGAGTGTGTGAGAAGCATTTCTTGATACACAGTCAGCCACTGTTCATCTGAAGGCCTGAACCTTCAACCTTCATTCTGCCTCCCTCTGATTCAATTATAATGTTCTGCTGAATTACAAAGCTGTGCTAAATCAGTAATGAGCCTGTGAGATGCAATGTGGCC